>NC_082736.1:31137432-31352063 GCF_030144855.1 Hypanus sabinus | reverse complement strand
GTGTGTTGCCTTTGCGCATTAGTCACGGGAATTAATGAACGCCAAAACTGATGGCCGTGTCTCTCCGTCGTCTCCGCAGGGTGGAAGATCGATCGCGGGGGATGAGGAGAAGCGCGGAGAGCCGCGGGTGGCGGCGGCCGCCAGCCTGGGGCTGGTCCTGCTGCTACTGCTGGCGGGCGAGAGCTCCGGCGCAGCGCCCACTGAGCCGCCCGCCTCCAACCCACAGCTGCCTCGGCATCGACAGCTGCGAGCCGGGGCATCCTGGTGCCGCTGTGGCTGCCGCTGGACCCGCCGCCCGGCGACAAGGCGGCCAGGGCCGTGGTCTACTTCGCCGCCATGGTCTACCTCTTCCTGGCATGTCCATCGCCGCCGACCGCTTCATGGCCTCCATCGAGGTGATCACGTCGCAGGAGCGGGAGATCACGGTGCGGCAGCCCGGCGGCGAGACCTTCACCACCCGGGTGCGGGTGTGGAACGAGACTGTATCCAACCTGACGCTGATGGCGCTCGGCTCGTCGGCGCCCGAGATCCTGCTCAGCGTGATCGAGGTGTGCGGCATGGGCTTCGAGGCCGGCAAGCTGGGCTCCGCCACCATCGTGGGCAGCGCCGCCTTCAACATGTTCGTCATCGTGGCCATCTGCGTGTAACTCGGTGCCCGACGGCGAGTGCCGCCGCATCCGCCACCTGCGGGTCTTCTTCGTCACCGCCTTCTGGAGCGTCTTCGCCTACGTCTGGATCTACCTGGTGCTGGCCGTCTCGTCGCCGGGCGTGGTGGAGGTCTGGGAGGCGCTGCTGACCTTCGCCTTCTTCCCGCTCTGCGTGTTGCTGGCCTGGGCCGCCGACCGCCGCCTGCTCGTCCGGCGCTTCGCCCGCAAGCACTACCGGGCCGACAAGGCCGGCGGGGCGGTGATCGTCGAGGGGGCTCCGGGGGCGCCCGGGGCGCAGCCGGGCTCCGAGCAGGAGGAGGCGGCGGCCAGGCAGACCATGGCGCGGCTCCTGCGGGAACTGAAGCAGCGGCACCCCGGCAAGGAGAACGCGCAGCTGATGGAGATGGCCAGCTACCAGGCGCTGCTGCAGCAGCACAAGAGCCGCGCCTTCTGCCGGGTGCACGCCACCCGCCGCCTGATCGGCGAGGGCAACGTGCTGAAGCGGCACGCCGCCGAGCACAGCCGCCGCTGCCTCAGCCTGTCCTCCGGCAGCCTCAGCAGCGCCCTCGGCTCCGAGGAGTCCCGGCGGGCCGGCGTCCTCGTCTACTTCGAGCCCGCCGAGTACCAGTGCTTCGAGAAACTGCGGCTGGGTGCGCCTGACCGTGGCGGTGGCGGCGGAGGCGGAGGGCGGCGGCGGCGGCGGCGGCGCCGGCTTCCCGCTGGCCGTGGACTACCGCACCGAGGAGCGCACGGCCAACGCGGGCTCCGACTACGAGCACGCCGAGGGGACGCTGCGCTTCGGGCCGGGCGAGGCCAGGCAGCTGCTGCCGGTGCGGATCATCGACGACGACGTCTACGAGCCGGACGAGTTCTTCCAGGTGCGGCTGAGCAACCCGCGGGCGGAGGGCGCCGGGGGCCGGGCTGGTGGCGCTGGGCGCGCAGAGCCTGGCCACGGTCACCATCCTGGACGACGACCACGCCGGCATGTTCGGCTTCGAGCGGGACCACGGGCGGGTGAGCGAGAGCGTCGGCTCCGTGCTGGTTCGGGTGCTGCGCACTTCGGGCTCCCGCGGCGCCGTGCTACTGCCGTACCGGACGCTGGAGGGAACAGCCAAGGCGGCGGAGGACTTCGTCAGCCTCAGTGGCCAGCTGCTCTTCCAGAACGACGAGACCGTGTAAGTCAATCACTGCTCTAACTCCGCTTCCCCCCACTCTCCCTTCCCCCCACTCTCCCCCATTCCCCCACTCTCCCCCATTCCCCACTCTCCCCCATTCCCCACTCTCCCCCATTCCCCACTCTCCCCCATTCCCCCACTCTCCTTCCCCCATTCCCCCCACTCTCCCTTCCCCATTCCCCCACTCTCCCTTCCCCCCACTCTCCCCCATTCCCCACTCTCCCCCATTCCCCACTCTCCCCCATTCCCCCACTCTCCCCCATTCCCCACTCTCCCTTCCCCCATTCCCCCCACTCTCCCTTACCCCATTCCCTCCACTCTCCCTTACCCCATTCCCTCCACTCTCCCTTCCCTCTCTCCCTTCCTCCCTCCCTATTCCACCCACCCCCACTCCCCCTTCCCCCTCCCTCCCTATTCCCCACCCCCCCACTCTCCCATTCTCCCTCTCCCCTTTCTCCCTCCCCCCACTCCCATCTCCGCATTCCCCACTCTCCCTCTCCTCCCCATTTCCCCAACTCTCCCTTCCCCCTCCCCTTCCTCCTTCTCCATTCAACCCACTCCCCTACCCTCTCCACTCCCACTCCCCATTTCCCCTACTCCCCTTTCCCCCCACTCTCCCATCCCTAACTCTCCTTCACCCTCCCCCACTCTCTTTTTCCTCCCACCCTACTCCCCCACTCTCCCCTCCCCATTCCCCTCCCCCCATTTTCCCCCATCCCCCTCCCTTTCCTTATTTCCCTCCATCTTTCCGTCCCTCCCCTACCTTTCCAACTTCTCTCCTATCCAGTCCACCCCCTTTCATCCCTTCCCGTCTCCCTCCTAAACCCCCTCTCCCACCTTGCCTCACTACACCCTCCCCTCCACACTCACCCTACCCCCTCCTGTCTGGACCGCGTGGTGGGGAGGGGGAATTACACGGACCACCAGTGTCTGGTTCAGAAATCTCACTGCTCAGGACATTTGGAGCTACAGTCCGGGTATAGAAGGCAGGACTACTGTGTGGGGGTGGGGGGGAGAGCAAGATCTAACCCGGGGGGGGGGGGGGGGTTCCCATCCTGGGGTCCACAGGTCCCTCGGTTATCGTGGAGCCCGTGGCATAGAAGGGGTTGGGAACCCATTCTGTACCTTCCAGAAGCCTCCAAATGTTGTGATGTGATCTAACTTGAGTTTGATAAAGACGTAACCGTGTCAGAGAGGAGAACTGTTTGCAACCCTTCCCTCTCCCCCCCCCCCCACACCCCGAAAACGACCGGGCGTTAGTTCATTCGAAGCACAGGTCAATAGAATTGTGGTTAGTATCATCGCGCACACCTTGATATTGTGTCGACCTCTAACTCACTCCCAGAACAATCTGACCCTTCCCTCCCATGCAGCCCTCCATTTTTCTGTCATCCGTCTGCCTATCCAAAAGTCTCTTAAATGACCCTAACGCGTCAGTGTGGAAAGAAGGGGTTTTGTTTGCCCTCCTGAATGAGATCTGCCACTCACTGGATGTGTTTTTTTTGTTTTTCACACCATTCTCTGTAAACTGTGCTGTTGTGCGTGAAAATCCCGGGAGATTCTGAGATACTCGAGCCACCCCATCTGGCACCAACAGTCATTTCCCCGCTCAGTCACTCAGGTCGCATTTCTTGCCCCGTTCTGGCGTTCGGTCTGAACAACAGCTGAACCTCTTGACCGCGTCGGCGTGCTTTTCATGCACTGAAATGCTGCCGCCTGATTGGCTGGTGGGACGTTGGCGTTAACGAGTGGAGGTGGCCGAGTGGGTATGCATTGAGGTGGCACGAGGGAAGGCAGAACAGACCGTTGTGTTGAACTTGCAGAGAAAGTGCAGTGCCGTCAGACGATAAGTTGCGGGGGTCATAATGATTGTGAGATAGTCTATCTTTGTTGTTCAAGAGATGCCGATAGGGGCAGAAATCTGTTGGTAGAAGCTGTTTCCTGGCCAGTGGGAGGAGGGGGACGGGAGAACGTTGGGATTGTTTAACTCCTTCCTGAGGATGCTCGCTGGACCCGAGCCAGCCCAGCATTCCAGGGACGTGAGACCATGCTATGTCAGAGCAGATCAGGGCTATATGGCCCATCGAGTCTGCCCTCTCAGCCCCAACCTCCTGCCTTCTCCCCAAATCCCTTTGTTCCCTGGCCAACCAACCCCTGCCTGAAATATACATAAAGACTTGGCCTCCACAGCCGCCCGTGGCAACAAATTCCAAAGGCGTGCATCATTAAGGATCTTCGCTGTCCGGGGCATGCTCTCTTCTCATTATTAACCATCAGGGAGGAGGTATTTTAGGAACAGCGTATTCCCCTCTGCCATCAGATTTCTGAATGGTCCATGAGCCCGCATGTCACGATTTTGCTCTGCGCGTGTCCGGTGATGATAGGAGTCTGGAGCGGGAGAGTTTTTAAAGAGGAAAAGCTGTTCCTCTCTCTCTCTCTCTCGACCTCAGGAGTGGAGTCCCGGTCCAGTGGGACGAGTGGTGGTCACAGACTGGGATCTTCCTGGGTCTTGGCGGATGACCGTGACCGCTGCTGTGCCCCGTCATACCCTTCGCCCTCCACAGAGCGTTGCAGAACCACCTTCCTGGCCGTGGGATCTCACTGTGGATCTCGTCGGCCAAAGCTGACTTCACATGCTGGGACAGGCACGTCCCTATCTCACCGGGGTGGGGGGAAGGCTTGGTGAGACAATCCGCCTTCCCTTATAGAAATATAAATTATGAAAGGGGTGGATAAGATAGAGGCAGGAAAGTTGTTTCCACTGGTAGGTGAGACGAGAACTAGGGGACACAGCCTCAAGATTCGGGGGAGTAGATTTAGGACGGAGATGAGGGGGAACTGCTTTTCCCAGAGAGTGGTGAATCTGTGGAATTCTCTGCACAATGAAGCAGTGGAGGCTACCTCAGTGAATATATTTAAGACAAAGTTGGATAGAGTTTTGCATTGTAGGGGAATTAATGGGGAAAAGGCAGATAGGTGGAGATGAGTCCATGGCCAGATCAGCCGTGATCTTATTGAATGGCGGAGCAAGCTGGATGGGCCGGATGGCCGACTCCTGCCCCTGTTTCCCATGTTCCTCACCTGGTTTAGCCGGCCTGTTGAAGTGGTGCACCGGGGTGCAGCAAACAGCTACTTGCAGCCTCAGGTGAGAGCCGAGTGTCCGGAGGGGACCAAAGGTGGGCGAGCAGCCCCAGAATGGACACAAGCCCCTTCTCCAGAGGTGTTAACTCCCACTTGTGCACGCACACACCAATTTATAGCACATTTTATCCATTGCACTTCGCTGCTGCCACAAAACCACATACTTAACATGTCGGTGATACTAAATCTGAACGTGAAATGTAGATGGTGTCAGGGGAGGGGAAGCTGACTTGTGAAAAGGGATCTAGTGCTCCCCTGGCATCTATGATGAATAGACTCTTCTCGGGCTTCCAGCTGGGTACAGATATCGATTATAACAGACACTTTGATGACAAAATTTGCCATCTTCATAGGGGATGAGTCCCGGGCCTGTCTAGTGCGGTGGTATTTATACCCCCGTCATCCGTCACGGGTTCAGTGTATAATCAGAAATCTGATGGCAGAGGGGAAAAAGCTGTTCCTGAATCATTGAGTGTGTGTCTTCAGGCTCCTGTATCCCCTCCCTGATGGCAGAGGGGAAGAAGCTGTTCCTGAA
The DNA here is from genome assembly GCF_030144855.1 of Hypanus sabinus. NCBI lineage: Eukaryota > Metazoa > Chordata > Chondrichthyes > Myliobatiformes > Dasyatidae > Hypanus > Hypanus sabinus. The sequence goes on along the minus strand of NC_082736.1, from coordinate 31,346,565 downwards.
TCGCTGAGTGTGTGTCTTCAGGCTCCTGTACCTCCTCCCTGATGGCAGAGGGGAAGAAGCTGTTCCTGAATCGTTGAGTGTTTGTCTTCAGGCTCCTGTATCTCCTCCCTGATGGCAGAGGGGAAGAAGCTGTTCCTGAATCGCTGAGTGTGTGTCTTCAGGCTCCTGTACCTCCTCCCTGAAGGGTATTTGGACAGGCGTGCAGACAATGGAAATGACTTTATTTTTTACGTCCTTCACGTACACGAGGAGTAAAAGTCTTTACGTTATGTCTGTCTAAATGTGCAACGTGCAGTTTATAGTATAGTAACTGGAAGGGTTTGGACCTGGCAAGTGGGACTAGGTCAGGAGGACATCTTGGTTGGCACAGCTATTGTTGTGTTGGTTACTGAGGGGCGGTGCAGAGCACACCAGGACCCCAGCATGCAGGATACTCAACTAAACTTTATCACAACCCCGCTTGTACAGTAGCAACGGCTAGCTCTGCGGTGCAGGGATAATGCCATTGACGGCCTCTGCAGCCGTGTTGGGTGAACGGCCTGTTCCCGTGGTAACCCTTCTGCCATGGCGCAGATCGGCCGTGAACCGGGAGAATGGTGGGACAGGCTGAAAGGGCCGAATGGCCTGAACCTGCCCCTGGTTTTGGTGTCCTCTCCGCTGGGCCCCTTCCCCACTGTTCCCCCAATTCCCTGCTTAGGGGTTACTACAGTCGGCCCTCCTTATCCGCGGGTTCTGCACGCGCGAATTCAACCAATCGGAAGTTCTCTCTCCAGGACTTCTTGTTTGAGCACGTACAGACTTTTTTCCTGTCATTATTCCCTAAACAATACAGTATAATAACTATTTACATAGCATTTACATTGTATTAGGTATTATAAGTAATCTAGAGATGATTTAAAATATACGGGAGAATGTGTGTCGGTTACTGCGAATCGGGATTCGAAAAAAATCAGAAGTTCTCTAAGTCGGAACAGGTACATCCAGTATTATTTAGCATCAGTTAGTCAAATGTTTGTCTTGGTATGTGGTATATATTTTACCTTTCTATGCATATAAAACACTTAAGAAACGTGAGTATTTGAATAATTAAACCACCGCGTTGCTCAGTAATAATTGTAGCTTTCATCGGGACAGGGCCTTTCCCATGCTCCATTAAAGTTGTTCCGATCGTTGACCGACTGTAGCCTAACGCTTTTCCAATGACCGATGGTGTTTCACCGCTTGCCGATTGCTTTATTACTTCCACTTTATTTTCAATCGTGATTGTTTTCCGGAGCAGAAACACTGCGGATGGTAGGTCCCAAGCACCGCTGGGTCCTAAAGTCCACCGCACTGAGACAAGTTAAATAAGGTCTGGGGTTCCTCCGGGTCCTAAAGTCCACCGCACTGAGACAGGTTAAATAAGCTCCGCCGGGTCCTAAAGTCCACAGCACTGAGACAGGTTCAATAAGCACCGCCGGGTCCTAAAGTCCACCGCACTGAGACAGGTTAAATAAGGTCTGGGGTTCCGCCGGGTCCTAAAGTCCACCGCACTGAGACAGGTTAAATAAGCTCCGCCGGGTCCTAAAGTCCACCGCACTGAGACAGGTTCAATAAGCTCCGCCGGGTCCTAAAGTCCACCGCACTGAGACAGGTTAAATAATTCCACTGGGTCCTAAAGTCCACCGACTTGAGCATCTGCATTTTTTGGTATCCGTGGGAGGGGGGGGGGGTCCCAGAACCAATCCCCCGTGGATGAGGAGGGCCAACTGTACGTTGAGAAGTTTGTTGTCTTGCGGCCGGGTAATAGTGAAGTAGTGTTCCTGGATCGTTTAGAGATCCGGTGGCAGGGGGAATCGCTGAGTGTGGGGGCCTTCAGGCTCCCGCACTTCCTCCCCGATGGTGGACCTGGGTGGTGAGGGATCTCAACGAGGGAAGCCTCCTTCCGGAGGCGACGTGTCTTGAAGATGTCCCAGAGGGTGGTGCCCGTGATGGGGCTGGCTGAGTTTACAATCTGAGTAGTGACCCACCCCCACCCCCGTACCAGACGGTGATGCACCCAGTCAGAATGCTCTCCACGGTACGTCTGTAGGGATCTGCAATGGTTTTCGGTGTCCTCCTCGAGCTGCCGACGGTCCGGCCGTTGGCGTCTCACCTTCGTCGCTGCTACGAGCAGATTAAGCATGGCCGTCCTTGGAGAGCTGTCCCGGAACCTGGGCTTGTGTTGCTTTGTGGCTTGGCACGCCCAAGTCGGCGGTGCTGCCCTGCCGAGTGTGGTGGGGTGGGGGTGGGGTGCTGGCAACAGAAGATATGGCTGGCCCCCGGCGCACCCTTGGTCGTTCAGGCAAACGGTGCCGCGTTGCGACATTCATCGAGTCATAGAGAAGTACGGCGCTGAAACCGGCCCTTCGGCCCGTCTAGTCCATGCTGCACCATCTAAACTGCCTACTCCCGTCAACCTGGGCTGGGACCATAACCCTCCCATCCACGTGCCCATCCAGACTTCTGCTGAATGTTGACATCAAGCTCACATCCACCACTTGTGCTGGCAGCTCGATCTGCACTCTCACCCCCCTCTCGTGTTCCCCTTAAAACTTTCACCTCTGGTGTTAGCCATTGTCACCCTGGGAAACTTGCTGTCTACTACCTCCTGGCCTCTCCTTTTACACCCCTTGTTCCCCCAGCTCGCTCATCTTTTCCTCAGGAGACTTGCTGTCCAGTCCAGGCAGCGTCCTGGCAAATCCCCTCTGCACCCTTGCTAAATCCTCCACACCCTTCCTATACCGAGGCAAGCCGAGATGAGCAACGGATCGAACAAAGTCAGAGAAGATCTGTATCAAAACAGGCCTTTTGGCCCATCCAGCCCATTCCAAACCATTTAACCTGCCTACTCCCATTGCCCTGCGTTGGGACCATAGCCCTCCATACCCCCTCCATCCATGTACCCATCTAAACTTCTCTTCAACATTGAAATCGAGCTCCCATCCACCACGTGCTGGCAGCTCGTTCCTCATTCTCACCGCCCTCTAAGCGAAGACGTTCCCCCTCGTGTTCCCCTTCAACTTCTCACCTCTCACCCTCAACCCATGGGTTGAGGGTCCCACCCACCCTCCGTGGGGGGGAAAAAAACCCAACAGAAAATCTGCAGGTGCTGGAAATCCAGAGCAACACACGCAAAATGCTGGAGGAACTCAGCGGGCCGGGCGGCGTCCGTGAGGGAGAAAAGTCCAGTCGACGTTTAGGGCTGGAGCAAAGAAGAGGTCCTGCCCAAGGGTTTCGGCCCAAAACGTCAACTGTACATTTCTCCCCCCCGTAGATGCTGCCCGGCCTGCTGAGTCGCTCAGCGTTTGTGTGTGTTTCTCGGCAGAAAAGGCCTGCTTGCATTTGCCCAAGCTATTCCCCTCATACCTCTGACTAGGGAGGTTTTGCGACTGGCTATCAGATCTACCCAGACCCTCCTTTGGCGTTGCAAAGTTTCAACGGCTTAGTCTGTTTGTGGTTGAGCAAGACCGTTGAAACTTTGCAGAGTGTGACGGTTAAGGCCAAAAGGATAGATTTGTGTACCTCTGTCAAATCCCACCCCCCCCCACACACAAATCTTCTACTTGTCAAGGAATAAAGCACTGACCCATATATAAGAAAAAGCTTGCCTCTGACATCCCTCTCCTGGACTTTTCTTCAATCACCTAGCCATTTCCGCCTCGGGGAAACACAAGGGAAATGCAGTAGGGAAACTCTAGGCCATTTCTAGAGTAGGTTACGTGGTCAGCACATCATTGTGGGCCGAAGGGCCTGTGATGTGCTGCAGATTTCTGTGTTCTATAAACAAGGAGGGGAGCCAGCAGTCGAAATTTCGAATTGAGGCCCTTCTTCTTGTACACCTCTATCAAATCACCCCCGACCCTCCTGCACTCCAAACAGAAAACCCTGGGCTTGTTCAAACTCTCCTCATAAAATATGCTCTCCAATCCAGGCAGTATCTTAATCTCCTCTGCACCCTCTCTAAAGCTTACACATCCTCCCTATAATGAGGCAACCAGAACTGAGGCCTGATGTAGGGCCTCAACTCGAAATGTCAACTGCTTACTCCCCTCCTTGTTTATAGAACATAGAAATCTACAGCACATTACAGGCCCTTCGGCCCACAATGCTGTGCCAGCCATATAACGTACGCTAGAAACCGGCTAGAATTTCCCTACCGCATAGCCCTCTCTTTTTCTAAGCTCCACGTACCTGTCTAAGAGGCCCTTAAAAGACCCTATCGTACCCACCTCCACCACCGTCGCCGGCAGCCCATTCCACACACTCACCACACTCTGAGTGAAAAACTTACCCCTGACATCTCCTCTGTACCTCCTCCCCAGCACCTTAAAACTATACCCTCTTGTGTTAGCCATTTTAGCCCTGGGGTAAAAGCCTCTGACTATCCACACGATCAATGCCTCTCATCATCTTATACACCTCTATCAGGTCACCTCTCATCCTCTGTCGCTCCGAGGAGAAAAGGCCGAGTTAGCTCAATCCTATTCTCATAAGCCATGCTCCCCAGTCCAGGCAACTTCCTTGTAAATCTCCTCTGCACCCTTTCTATAGTATCCACATCCTTCCTGATGTGAGGTGACCAGAACTGAGCACAGTACTCCAAGTGGGGTCTGACCAGGGTCTTGTACGGCTGTTTGCTGCCTGACTTGCTGAGTCCCTCCAACGCTTTGTATGTGCGATGTCCAACATCCCCAGCACCCACAGTATCTAGCATTCTATCTATTCAGAGATTTAGTGCAGAAATAGGCCCATGGGACCAACTAACCCATATGACTTTGGACCATGTCCAAAGGGGGGACTGACGCGGTCACGGGAGGAGAAATGTACAGATTCCTTACAGACAACAGCGGGAATTGAATCCTGGAATCACTGTTACATTTCCCGCTACACTGCCACTCCTTGATGTAGAAAATGTAAGTGATATTTTCAACACATCTGTTAGAAACCCCCTGATTAAATCAGAGTATCTTTACCCCCTTATTAGCCATATTCTGACCACAGAAAGCGGTTCTATATAAAGAAGATCCAGGGAGGAACTTGAGTAAATTCCAGTAATTAGGATGAGGGAGGTGATGTTTACAGTTGCGTGGGGAATTGGTGAGGTCACATCTGGAGCGCTGTGTATTGGTGTCGATCTCCTTTATTTTTTTTAAACCTGCCACAGCCTGTTACGTTTTTACTGGCATTTAGAGCAGAGATGAAGGTCATCCATCTCTGATGTTCAGGTCTTCCTTCACTGTGTCGGTAGCTTCCTCTCGTTTTTCACAACAGTCGGTCACGCAAATCCCGGGTGGAGATTCAGGAATACCGTCACACTCCGATGTAGAAGGGCCCTGTTTCCGTAACAATTTAGTTTGACCTCGGGATTGTTAGCCCCGAACCTGGAGGACCGGTGGACCACTCTTAGTCTGACCTCTACCCTTTGACCCTACCAAGGGCCAAAGCCCTGACCCCACCCGACATGGCCCTCCGGGTCACTGAGGCACGCGAGCCTCACCCGACGACAAGGCTGTGGCCCTCTCAGGGGGGGATTACTTTTACGGATGGACACGTGGTGGTTAGCGCAGTGGCTCTACAGCGCCGGCGATCACCGGCCAGGGTTCGATACCCGCCACTGTCTGCAAGGAGTTTCTGCATTCTCCCACCCCCCCCCACCCCCTGGACTGTGTCAGTCGTTGGCGCAGGGGACATGTTTCGCTGCGCGTTTCGGTGTTTCGATACGCCTGCGACAAACAAAGCTGTTCCTGAATCCTTGGGGGGGGGGGGGCATGCCTTCACCCACTGAGAGGGGGGCACGTCCCGGGTGATGGGGGTCCCCCGTGATGGACGCCGCTGTCCGGAGATTGTTTGTCACTGACTGGCGGTCAATCACCGTCACGTGTATTAGATACGTGACAAACTTTGTTTCACGGACTGTCCACACAGCGTATCAGTACCTCGAGGGGCAAGCAGCAACGGAAGGCGGGGTAGAGTGACAGGGAGAGCGCAGTGCGGGCAGACAATGAGGCACAAGAGTCTGCAGGTGTACTGTGGAGAGCATTCTGACCGGCTGCATCGCCGTCTGGGTGCGTATGAAGAGGCTATGGCACAGGCTCGAGGTAAGCTGCAGAGAGTTCTAAACTCGGTCAGCTCCATCGAGGGCACCAGCCTCCGTAGTATCCAGGGCATCTTCCAGGACCGATGCCTCAGTGTTAACCTGCTCAGTTGAGGAAAAAACAGCAGAGACACGAAATCACCTCTGAAATGGTTTTCATTCAGAGAGGAGTTGGCAGCCACGCGCACTTCGGGCGTGAGGTAGCCGACTCCCAATTTATCGGTTCACAGAGGTTGTACTTATACCCAAAAGCGGGGCACTACCTTTCGCAAATATGGTTACCGATTCAAATTCATCGATCGGTTGGCTATTGCATAGCTAAGCACGCGAAATACTTGGAATAAGCATAGACGCAAGCAAAAGACTTGAAATAGGTACGTAGCTCAGATATTTTGCCAGACATATTGTCTTGGCTCCCTCTCTTTGTGGTTTCCACATCCGTCTGGCACTCTATTTTAGTTACCTGTTCCCTGTCCTCCTACGCTTCCCCAATGACATACCCTGTCCCCAGTCCTGTACTCATACTTTGCTACACTTACCCCTTGTCCCCCCCTTCTACACGTACCCTTACCCTCTCCACATTCTCATCGGAAAGGCGGCGTCCATCATTAACGACTCCCATCGCCCTGGACATGCCCTCTTCTCATTGCCACCTGAACGATCCAGGAACAGCTTCTTCCCCCTCTGCCGTCAGCCTGCCTGTGTTCGACCACAGTCCCTCTCAGCCCAGGGGTCTACAGACCCCTTGGTCAATGGTCTTGGTCCGTTGCAAACACAAAAGATTCATTAACCCTTCCTGTTCATGAGCCTGTCCAAATACCCATCAGGGAGGAGGTACGAGACACACACTCAGAGTTTCAGGAACAACTCCTTCCTCTCTACCACCCGATTTCTGAATGGACATTGAACCCACGCATTCTTCTTCCTATTTCTGCACTACTTATTTAATTCAACTATTTACCGTAATTCATTTTTATCTCGATTATGTCTTGCAAAGTACTGCTGTCGCAAAGACGGCAAGTTGCACGAAGGGTGCCGGCGTGCCTCTGATGTGGTAGGTTGTGAGCTCAGGCCTGGGGCTGGCACGGTGGCGTAGCGGTGACCTGAGTTCGCCGCTGCCTGTGAGGAGTTTGTACGTTCTCGCCCCGTGACCGCGTGGATTTCCTCCGGACAAAGGAGCAGAAGTCGGCCGTTCGGCCCATCGAGTCTGCTCCGCCATTTCATCATGAGCTGATCCAATCTCCCCTTTAGTCCCATTCCTCCGCCTTCTCACCATAACCTTTGATGCGCTGGCTACTCAGGGCTACTGGCTACCTATCTCTGCCTTAAATACACCCAATGACGGCCTCCACTGCCGCTCGTGGCAACAAATTCCACAGATTCACCACCCTCTGGCTAAAAAATTTTTTCGCATCTCTGTTCTGAATGGGTGCCCTGCAATCCTCAAGTCATGTCCTCTCGTACTAGACTCCCCCACCACGGGAAACAACTTTACCACATCCACTCTGTCCATGCCTTTCAACATTCGAAATGTTTCTATGAGGTTCCCCTCATTCTTCTAAACTCCAAGGAGTACAGTCCAAGAGCAGTCAAACGTTCCTCATACGTTAACCGTCTCATTCCCGGAATCATTCTAGTGAATCTCCTCTGAACCCTCCCCAACGTCAGCACATCCTTTCTTAAATAAGGAGCCCAAAACTGCACACAGTACTCCAAGTGAGGTCTTACCAGTGCCTTATGGAGCCTCAACATCACATCCCTGCTCCTATACTGTATTCCTCTAGAAATGAATGCCAACATTGCATTTGCCTTCTTCACCACCGGCTCAACCTAGAGGTTAACCTTAAGGGTATCCTGCACGAGAACTCCCAAGTCCAGTTGCATCTCAGAACTTTGAATTCTCTCTCCATTTAAATAATAGTCTGCCCGCTTATTTCCTCCCACAGTCCAAAGACGTAACCGGTTCGGGTTACTAAGTTGCTATATCAGTGTTGGAAGCACGTCCTCGGACTGTGTTGGTAGTTGAGGCAAACGACACGTTTCACAGTATGTTCCGATGTACGTGTGACAAATACAACTAATCTCTGATCTTTAGATTTTCAATGTTTGTACTTGTCTTCCATCTCCTGACGTCTCTGCCACACATTCACATTCAACATTCCTCCCTCCCCACTCTCTCTCCCCTCCCCCTCTCTCACACTCTCTCCCTCTCTCCCTCCCCCTCTCTCACACTCTCTCCCTCCCCCCTCTCTTACGCTCTCTCCCTCTCTCCCTCCCCCCTCTCTCACGCTCTCTCTCACTCTCTCTTCCCCTCCCCCTCTCTCACACTCTCTCCCTCTCTCCCTCCCCCCTCTCTCACGCTCTCTCTCTCCCTCCCTCCCCCCTCTCTCACACTCTCTCTCTCCCTCCCTCCCCCCTCTCTCCCTCCCACTCTCTCACTCTCTCTCCCTCCCCGTCTCACTCTGTCTCTCACTCTCTCCCTCCATCCCCCTCTCACTCTCTCCCTGTCCCTCCCCCCACTCTCTCTCCCTCCCTCCCCCTCTCTCACTCTCTCTCTCCCTCCCCCTCTCTCACACTCTCTCCCTCTCTCCCTCCCCCCTCTCTCACACTCTCTCTCCCTCCCCCCCTCTCTCACCCTCCCACTCTCTCTCCCTCCCCCTCTCACTGTCTCTCTCTCTCCCCTCCCCCTCTCTCACTCACTCTCCCTCCCCCTCTCTCACAATTTCTCTCTCCCTCTCTCCCTCCCCCCCTCTCACACTCTCTCTCCCTCCCTCCCCCCTCTCCCTCCCACTCTCTCACTCTCTCTCTCTCTCTCCCTCCCCCTCTCACTCTCTCTCTCTCTTCCCCTCCCCCTTCTCTCACACTCCCTCTCTCCCTCCCCCTCTCTCACTCTCTCTCTCCCTCCCCCTCTCTCACTCTTTCTCCCTCCCCTCCCCCTTTCACTCTCTCTCTCTCTCCCTCTCTCCCTCCATCCCCCTCTCACTCTCTCCCTGTCCCTCCCTCCCCCCACTCTCTCTCTCACTCCCTCCCCCTCTCTCACTCTCTCTCTCCCTCCCCTCCCCTTTCACTCTCTCTCTCTCCCTCTCTCCCTCCATCCCCCTCTCACTCTCTCCCTGTCCCTCCCTCCCCCCACTCTCTCTCCCTCCCTCCCCCTCTTTCACTCTCTCTCTCTTCCTCCCCCTCTCTCACTCTCTCTCTCCCTCCCCCTCTCTCACTCTCTCTCTCCCTCCCCCTCTCTCACTCTCTCTCCCTCCCCTCCCCTTTCACTCTCTCTCTCTCCCTCTCTCCCTCCATCCCCCTCTCACTCTCCCTGTCCCTCCCTCCCCCCACTCTCTCTCCCTCTCCCCCCCTCCCCCACCCACCATCTGTCTGATACCTCCATCTCTATTTCATTCTATGCCAATGTAAATTGTTCTGTGATTAGGGTAGCGTTAAGTTGGCGTGTTGATTGGCAGTGTGGCTCGGATATCGCAATCGGTGTTGTGAATAGATGGTCTGCAAGACGGTGTTTGTCACTGACTGGTGACAATAACAAGGCAATTACTGTGGTAGTCTACCACCCCAAGGGCCCGCATGAGCAGCAACAGTCCTATTGGGCTTAGGAACAGTTCTGAAAACATTGGCTGTGACAGTCAGAATGAGAAGGAATTGTGCAGTCCAAGTAATTTTTATTGCAAATAAAGTTGATTTATTTAAAAAATCTATGACTTGTAGTATTGCGCGCAGCTTTGGGCTCCTTATTTTAGACGTTAGAGAGGGTTCAGAGAAGATTCACAAGAATGATTCCAGGAATGAGAGGATTACCGTATGGGGAACATCTGGCAGCTCTTGGGCTGAATTCCCTGGAGTTCGGGAGATCTCATAGTAACATTCCGAATGTTAAAAGGCCTGAACAGATTAGTTATGGCAAAGTTATTTCCCGTGGTAGGGGAGTCTAGGACAAGAGGGCACGACTTCAGGATTGAAGGACGTCCTTTTGGAAAAGAGGTATGTGAAATTACTTTAGTCAGAGGGTGGTAAATCTGTGGAATTTGTTGCCACGAGCGGCTGTGGAGGCCAAGTCACTGGGTGTATTTGGCAGAGATAGATAGGTTCTTGATTAGCCAGGGCATCAAAGGGTCTGGGGAGAAGGCAGGGGAGTGGGGATGACTGGAATCAGTGATTGAATGGTGGAGCAGACTCGATGGGCTGAATGGCCTACTTCTGCTCCTATATCTTATGTCTTATAAAGCAATCTCCAGTCATCCTGATAAACCTTCTCTGTTCAGAGGTCTAATGGCGGGGTAGAAGCTGCCCTTGAGCCTGGTGGTACGTGCATCCGGGTGTTTTTTGTAGCTTCTGCCCCGATGGGAGGGAGGGGAGAGAAGAGAGAGTGTCCGGGGTGGGTGAGGATTTTGACGATGCTGACTGCTTCACTGAGGCAGGGAGAAATGTCGAGCACGTGATAGCCAGGACTAGTGGGCTGGATGGGTTGAGTCTGTACCTGCTGGAGATCAGAACATTGGGAGTGGACGATTAAGGATATTCCCCTCCTCCTTCCCTTTCTCCTATGGTCCACTCTCCTCTCCCATCAGATCCCTTCTTCTTCAGCCCTTTACCCCTTCCACCTCTCAGCTCCCAGCTTCTATCTTCATTCCCCACTCTCTCACCCACCTGGCTTCGCCTATCACCTGCCCCCTTGTGCTCCTCCCCCCACCCCCCCAGCTCCTTATTTCTGGCTTCTTCCCCCTTCCCTTCTCATCCTGGATGCAACTCGGATCGTCATCGACCGTTTATTCCTCTCGGTAGATGCTGTGCTCCCCCAGCATTTTGTGTGTGTGTGTGTGTGTGTGTGTGTGTGTGTGTGTGTGTTGCTCTGGATTTCCAGCATCTGCAGAATCTCTTGTCTTTGTTTGTTCAAGTAATTTCCAGTATACAAGAGTAAAGGAGAACAAAATAATCGTTACTCTGCATCCGATGAAGTGCAAAAAAGCACAAGATAAAGAACACAATAATTAAAAAACGCAATAAATATAAATACATAGGATAGCTTATAGACACAGATCGATCGTGTGTCCATAAAGTGACTCTGGGCACAGGAGCGTCTGTACACGCGGTGACTCTGACAGGAAATGATAAAGTAGTGGTGGTTGGGGGTGGGTTAGTGGGTGGAGGTGTTGATCAGCCTCACTGCTTGGGGAAAGGAACTGTTTCTGAGTCTGGTGGTCCTGGAGTGGATGCTACGTAGCCTCCTCCCCGATGGGAGTGGGACAAACAGTCTGTGAGCAGGGTGGGTGGCTACTGTTTATTGAAATGTAGGGTCTCGAGGGGTGGGCAGGGTGTGGCACGGGCCGGGCGTGGAGAGAACGAGGAACGACTTCTCAAAAAAAAAGAAACGAGCCACCCCCTGACGCCAGAGATGAGGTGAAATATTTCCTCTCGGGATTTCGGAGCTCGTCCACAGAGGGCAGTGAGGCGGGGTCTCCGAACGTTTTCAAGGTAGAATTGGACATCTTCGACGCAGGGAGTCAGTGGGAGGGGTCAGTGGGAACACGGCTTGGGTGTTACAGAAACAGAAATCTACAGCACATTACAGGCCCTTCGGCCCACAGTGTTGTGCTGACCATGTAACCTACTCTAGAAACCTCCGAGGATTTCCCTACCGCATAGCCCTCTGAGCTCCGTGTCCCTATCTACAAGTCTCTTAAAAGGCCCTATTGTATTCACTGGCAGTGCATTCCACTGCGTGTGAAAAACTTGCCCCCTATTCCTACTTCCAAGCACCTCAGGATCTGAAATGTGGGCAGTCCCTCCTGCATTTTGAGAATTGTTCCTGGATGTTGTCGAGGACACGTCAGTAACAGGCCTGTGCAGCTCAAATGTACAAGCTCACTCTAATTTGCAGCTTCTCAAAAATGGGAGATCTTGTTTGACAAATAAGAATTAGTTGGGGAGGGGTGAACACAGTTTGTGCGTTATTCAACTCTGGGAGTAAGAGCTCCGTGCGAACACTGAGTGATATTTGGCATGGGGGGGAAGGGTAAAGAGTGAGCTGGGAGGGGTCAGTGATCCTATGTAGTGGGTGAGTGGTTTCTCAAGGCTGAGGGGCTGCCTGCCCTTGGGGATTCAGGGGTTTGATCCCCTGAATGAGATCTGCTCCATTCCTGGGAGACCAGCCTCACTTTCTCATGCGCTCCCTCCCCTTCCCTCTGATGGCATGCACTGCCCGTTCCCCCTTCCTGCTCGCCCTCACCCCCTCCTCTCCCGCTCCTCCGACCCCATCAGGATTTCATCCGACCTCATCCCCGCCCTCCCGGCTCCTCCGTGGACCCCCCCCCCCCCCAACGCTCTTCCCGCTCCCTCATCCCCAAAGGTGAGGTGGGGTTTGGGGAGGGAACCTTCCATGACTGGTGGGGGGAGAGACTGAGGTAGAGAAGGAAAGAGCAAGGCTGGTAGGCAAACTTAGACGCTACAACACAATGCAGACTCTTCGGCCCACAATATCGTGCTGGCCCTCAGATCAATCTAACCCTTCCCTCCCACGGAGCCCTCCTCCTATCTATCATCCATGTGCCTGAGAGTCTCTTAAATGTCCCTAATGTCCACCACCCCTGGCAGGGTGTTTGACGCACCCACCACGCTCTGAGTTTTTAAAAAAGAAACTGACTCCCCTCTATACCTTCCTCCACTGACCTTAAAGTTGTGCTCCCTCGTGTTAGTATCCCCACCCTGGGGAGTCGCTGTCCACTCGATCTACACCTCTATCAAGTTGCCTCTCATCCTCCCTCGCTCCAAAGGGAAAAGCCCCAGCTCACTCAGCCGCTCCTCGTAAGACTGGAAGCGGGGCAAAGGGGGCAAGTGCGGGGGCAAAGAGCACTCAGAGAGGTGGGGTGAGGGTTGGAGTTTAGGGAGAGGATCCTCTGGGTCTGGTGGGAGACTGGGAATCTCAGCGAGTTGCGGTGTCGGCATTTGGTGGCAGGAAGTGCAGGGGAGGGTTAAGGGAACAGAGCTAGTTAATGCCCAATATATAGAAAACAGCCGTTTGGCCCCTCTGCTCGCTTTCAGCCTTCAGCCACTCTCTATTACCATCTCCTCTTTATCTCTCTATCCCTCTCTATCTATCCACGTTCTTTTCATCTGGTCGCAGCCCAACTTGACCCACCCTGTGCAAACCAGACAAAAGTTCGGAGGTGTTCAAAGTTCAAAGTGAAATTTATTATCAGAGAGAGAGACAGACAGACACTCACACACACGTGCATGCGCGTCTATGGAAAGAAGTACAGTCAATGTTTTGGGCCGAGACAGGACAACACGTCACCATGTACAACCCTAGCGACCATCAGGTAACTAGACGAACGCCTTAGCCACACGCCAACACACCTTCTACCTGATGGCAGCAGTTGGAAGAGAGCACAGCCTGGGTGGTGGGGGTCCCTGACGATGGATGCTGCTTTCCTACGACAGTGTTTCGTGTAGACGTGCTCAGTGGTGGGGAGGGCTTTACCCGTGATGGGCTGGGCCGAATCCTCTCCATGTTGTAGGAATCTCCGCTCAAAGGCATTGGTGTTCCCACACCGGGCCAGGATGCAGCCAGTCGGGACGGTGTTGGAGGCCTGTCTGTGTGTGTGTCTGTGGTTGAGTGGGAGGACAGGAAAGGGGCTTGTTGTGCTGTTGGCGTCATAGTTGCTGGTGTTGCTCTGCCGAGCATTGTGGGATTGCTACGTTGGCAATTGCGGGCTGCCCCCGGCATCACCCTTGGGGCGTGCCGGATGTGAACGCAGGCGGCACCTTTCACCGCGCGTCCCGGCGTTCCCCGATAGGTGGATGAATTGGAATCGAGAAGGGCGGGGGCCACAGTCACGTCGCGGTAGGCATATAACGCAATGTCAGCGCCCGCTTCTGCCTGTACGGAGTTTGTACGTTCTCCCCATGACCGCGTCGGTTTCCTCCCACACTCCAAGGCATGCAGGTTAATTTTGTCACTTGGGTTGAATTGGGCAGCACGGGCTCATAGCGATGGGAAGGCCCTGTCACCGTGCTGTATCTTGGGGGAAAAAGTTTTTAAAAATTCGGTGGGAACTCAGCAGCATTCATGGAGCGCAACAAACAGTCGAACTTTCGGGCTGAAGCCCTTCATCACAACTTGAAAAACAGACCTGATGAAGGGTCTCGGATCGAAATGTGGACTGTTTATTCCTCTCTATAGATGCTGCCCGGCCTGCTGAGTTCCTCCAGCGGTTTCTGTGTGTGAGTTGCTCTGGATTTCCAGTGTCTACAGAATCTCTTGTCTTTCCTGCTCCCTGTCACAGTTTACTCAAAGTGTTATTCAGGCTCGACAATTCATGCCAAGTTCCAGTTTGATCCAGGTCATTTGTTTAGTAGACGATATGTAACTGTAGTATCTAGACAAGGTGACCTGAGATTAAAGCTACAGGACGGGTAAACAGAAAGTGGAAACCAGGGGTCAGCCACAGAGTGAAGCTCCCTCCACACCGTCCCATCACACCCTCCCGGGGTCAGACACACAGTGAATCTCCCTCCACACCATCCCATCACACACTCCCGGGGTCAAACACAGAGTGAAACTCCCTCCGCACCGTCCCATCACACACTCCCGGGGTCAGACACAGAGTGAAGCTCCCTCCACACCGTCCCATCGCACACTCCCGGGGTCAGATACAGAGTGAAACTCCCTCCACACCGTCCCATCGCACACTCCCGGGTCAGACACAGAGTGAAACTCCCTCCTCGCCATCCCATTACACACTCCCGGGGTCAGACACAGAGTGAATCTCCATCCACACCGTCCCATCACACTCTCCCGGGGTCAGACACAGAGTGAAGCTCCCTCCACACCGTCCCATCACACACTCCCGGGGTCAGACACAGAGTGAAACTCCCTCCACACCGTCCCATCACACACTCCCAGGGTCAGACACAGAGTGAAGTTCCCTCCACACCGTCCCATCACACACTCCCGGGGTCAGACACAGAGTGAAGCTCCCTCCGCACCGTCCCATCACACACTCCCAGGGTCAGACACAGAGTGAAGCTCCCTCCACACCGTCCCATCATACACTCCCGGGGTCAGACACAGAGTGAAGCTTCCTCCACACCGTCCCATCACACACTCCCGGGGTCAGACACAGAGTGAATCTCCCTCCACACCGTCCCATCACACACTCCCGGGGTCAGACACAGTGAATCTCTCTCCGCACCGTCCCATCACACACTCCCGGGGTCAGATACAGAGTGAAGCTCCCTCCACACAGTCCCATCACACACTCCCGGGGTCAGACACAGAGTGAAGCTCCCTCCACACTGTCCCATCACACACTCCCGGGGTCAGACACAGAGTGAAACTCCCTCCACACCGTCCCATCACACACTCCCGGGGTCAGACACAGAGTGAAGCTCCCTCCACACCGTCCCATCACACACTCCCGGGGTCAGACACAGAGTGAAGCTCCCTCCACACAGTCCCATCACACACTCCCGGGGTCAGACACAGAGTGAAGCTCCCTCCACACTGTCCCATCACACACTCCCGGGGTCAGACACAGAGTGAAGCTCCCTCCACACCGTCCCATCACACACTCCCGGGGTCAGACACAGAGTGAAGCTCCCTCCGCACCGTCCCATCACACACTCCCGAGGTCAGACACGGAGTGAAGCTCCCTACCCTCCAGGTTAAATAAATGGTGTAAAAAGCAAATATACATGAGGTGCTGGGGCCTGGTCCCCCTGCAACAGGGCAGGGTAAGGGTGGGGGTGGGTGGAGATTTAATCAGTGCATTCAAAACCATCATTGGAGCAGTTGAGGGGACCTGTTTCTCAGAAGGGAGAGCAGAGGGACACGGAGCGAAGGCAATTTGGCGAAAAAGATCTGGGGTGAGGGAGTGTTTCCCCAAAGCAAACTTTTGAGTTTTGGGCTCACAATAATTGGTTTGCTCCTGTCACATGAACTGAGGTCACAGTGACCAACTTCGTGCTGTACGCCACTATGGGAAGCGTCCTCTCTATCTGGGTCTTTCAATATGCGATCGGTTTCAGTGAGATCCACCCCCTCGTTCGTCTGAACTCCAGCGAGTACAGGCCCAGGGCTGTCAAACGTAACCCCCTGCATTCTCGAGGACCTCCCCTGCTCCCTTTCCAGATGGGCCTATCTCAGAACCTGTCCTCCACCACCAGCCTGGAAACCATCGCTCCCAACACAAACTTTCTCCTCATTGAATCGTCCTCCTCTCCCCTTAAGCCAGGGGTTCCCAACTGGGGGGTCCATGGCATAAAATAAAGGAGTTGGGAACCCCTGCCTTGTTTGGATGCCTTCTAATGCTTGACACATTTCTACCATGGGAAAAAGATTCTGACTGACTACACGATCTTTCATCATGTTAACTTGGTTAATTAGTGTCACATATACCGAGGTACGGTGACCAACTTCATTTCGACTGCTGTCCATTTGGAATATTTCAGTGCATCAAGGTAGCGCCATGAACGATGGGAGCAGAATTAGGCCATTTGGCCCATCGAGTCTGCTCTGCCATTTCATCACGGCTGATCCAATTTCCCCCTCGGCTCTGATTTCCTCCCCATTTCCCTTCATGCCCTAGCCAATCAAGAATCGGTCGACCTCTGCCTTAAATAGGATGTTACCCGTGGTGGGGGAGTAGGACAAGAGGGCACAGCCTCAGGATAGAGGGGGCGTGTCCATTTCAACCAGAGATGCAGAGATTGATAGGTGCTTGATTGAATACGGCATCGAAGGTTAGAGGGAGAAGACCGGAAAATAGCATTGAGGAAAGGATCAGCCATGATTGAATGGCAGAGCGGACTCAATGGGCCAGACTTGATTCCACTCATATGTCTTATGGTATCCGTTTGAGCCCTGACCAATCGAGGATTTATCAATCTTGGCCTTAAATACACAGAAAGGCAGTAAGAGAATACAGAATGAGTTACAGAGAAAGTGCAGTGCAGGCAGAGGACAAGGTGCAAGGGTCATACGGGGTCAAGTGAGGTCGGTCCACCTTTTCGTACTGGGAACTGTCCAGTAGACTGACAACAGCTGGGTAGAATCTGTCCCTCAGCCTGGTGGGACGAGCTTCCAGAGTATTGTATCTTCAGCCTGACGGGAGGGGAGAGAAGACAGAACATCCGGGGTGGTTGGGGGTCTTGGCCTAAAGGTCGGGGGGAGTCACCTGGTAGAATGCGCAAGAGATTCTGCAGGTAGGTGCTGGAAATAGAGAGAGAGGGAGAAGAAGAAAAAGAAAACTCGGCACCTACGGAGCAGAATAAACAGCCGGTGTTTTAGCAGTCCTGATGAAGGTCTGCTTGAAGCGTTGGCTCTCTGTTCCTTACCAAAGATGCTAGGAGCTTTGATAAGATGGCGGAGAGGAGAACTTCTGTCGAGCTGTTTAATGCTACTGGTATCCCGTGGAGATTTCAGGGCCTTCGTGTCTGCTGTACGGCAGTTCTCCCTTTCTGTCAACCGGGAGGCAGGATAGGAGAACGTGTTGTATATGGTATGCTCTCTGCAAAATGTTGAGGGATCTCCCACAGGTCGGGCAGCAACTCTGGGAAGGGGTAAACAGTCAATGTTTTGTGGCCGAGGGTCTCGGCCAGCCACGTTGACTTTTTATTGCTTCCCGGAGAGGCTGCCCGGCCTGCTGGCATTCAGCAGGAACGTCACAAAGGGATTTGGTGCCCAGGTTGCAGGGAGGGGCGTTGGACCAGACTCTGCTAGATCCCAACCTTCTGTTTCCCTGAAATGGAAGTGTCTGTCTCTTTCTCTCTCTCTCCCTCTATACCTCTACCCCCTCCCCCCATTTCCTCCCCTCTCTCCATCCCACTGTTGGTTCAGATCCAGTGAGTCAGGCCTCTCAAAACAAGCCGTAGAACCCTCCTCTCCTGTTTGCGTGATTGACCTTGTGGTTTTCACACACACGTGTGTGTGTGTGTACGTGTGTGAGTGTGTATGTCTGAGTGTGTGTGTGTACATGTGTGTCTGTGTGATTGTGTGTGTCTACGTGTGTGTGAATGTGTGTGTGTCTGTGTGTGTGTGTGTGTGTCTCTGTGTGTGTACACATGTGTGTCTGTGTGAGTGTGTGTTGCTATCTTAAATCCTACTAACTGCCCTGAGGAACGGTCTCCCACAGTTTGGAAGATGAGATTGTTCCCAGGGCCCTAACTTCTACTGGTAACCTGACTTTGGTTACTTGTTAACACTTTATAGTCCTGCTCGAGCTCTCGTGTCTTCAGCTGGTCTCTTAAATTTAAACCATCTCCCCCCAGAAGATAATTGGCAGCTCAGCTTTTTTGAACTACACTCCTAAATTCAAGAAGGGATCCAGACTCGGTTGACACTTTCTAGCACCAGCTCAAAACCTATTTAGACCGTAAGGTTTTGGAGCAGAATAAGGCCATTTGGCCCATCAAGTCTGCTCCGCCATTTCATCATGGCTGAACTAATTTCTCTCTCGGCCCCCAATCTCCTGCCTTCTCCCCTTATCCCTTCCTACCCTGAGGAATCAAGAACCTGCCTTAAGTATATACACAAAAGGATGTGCTGACACTGGAGAGGGTTCAAAGGAGCTTCACGAAGATGATTCTGGGATTGAAAGGCTTGTCGTATAAAGAGTGTTTGATGGCTCTGGGCCTGTCCTCACTAGATTCTGAAGAATGAGGGGTGACTTCTTCAAAACCTATCAGGTGGTGAAAGGCCTCGATGGAGTGGCTGTTTCCAGTGGTGGGAGAATCTAAGAATAGATGGACGTCCTTTTAGAACGGAGATGAGGAATTTCTTTAGCCAGTGAGTGGTGAATCTGTGGAATTCGTTGCCACAGGCGGCTGTGGAGGCCAAGTCATTATGTATATTTAAGAGAGAGGTTGACAGATTCTTTATTGGTCGAGGCATAAAGGGATATGGAGAGAAGGCAGGGGATTGCGGCCAAGTGAAAAGGGATCAGCCATGATGAAATGGGGGAAGCAGACTCGATGGGCCGAATGGCTTAATTCTCCTACTATCTCTTATGATCTAATACCAGAGGAAGAGAATTAAAAAGAATTTTAAAAAGTTACCTCAGAAGTCTGACAGGAAAGGGGGTTATCACTTCGCTGTCTATAGGTTGACTCTAATGGGCGAGGGTAAGAATGACCTCATATAGCACTCTTTCGAGCAGCACGGTTGTCTCGGTCTGTTACCAAAAGTGCTCCTCCGTTCAGCCAGGGTGGCATGGAGAGGGTGAGAAACATTGTCCGGAATTGCCAGGGTTTTCTGGAGGGTCCTTAGTTCCACCTCAGCGTCCGGTGTGTCCGGTTTGACTCCTTTAACAGAGCTGGCCTTTCCAATCAGTTTATTGAACACTGTTGGCATCACCCGTGTTGATGCCATTGCCCCAGCACGCCACCGCACAGTAGATTGTACTGGCGACAACAGGCTGGTAGGACGGGTGAAGGAGCGGCCCGCGTACTCCACAGTCTCCCCACGAAGTGGAGGCGACTCCGGCCCTCCTTGTCCACAGCCTCCGTGTTGGGGCTCCGCTCAAGTCTGTCATCCAGGTGCCCCCCACCCCGGGTACTCGTAGGTCCTCACCTCATCCACATCCTCGCTATCGATAGTAACCGGGAGCAGTGCAGGCTTCGCATTCCTAAAGTCCATCACCACCTCCTCTGTCTGACTGATGTTGAGCTGCAGATGATTCAGCTTGCACCATTTGACAAGGTCCTCCACCAGGGCCCTGAATTCATCCTCCTTTATACACCCAACTATTGCTGAGGTATCAGAGTGTTTGCAACGGCTGTATCCAAGAAGTGAGTAGTTCTTGCTCTAATGTTATAACCGGATGGTTATAATAGACTGTCCTATCTGTTATAATGGACCGGCTGTAATATAATTTGTAGCTTGTATAATTTCCACTTTTATTGTAATTATTCCTGCCCTTTGCTGGGATCCTAAAGGGATGCTCTTACTGTGGATAACTGGGTCAGTTTGTGGGTGACACCAAGATCGGAGGTGCAGTGGACAGTGAGGGAGGCTATCATGGCTTGCAGAGGGAATCTGGACCAGGGGGGAAAACGGGCTGAAAATGGCAGCTGGAATTTAATGCGGACAACTGCGAGGATTCACTTCGGTAGGACCTGCCGGGGTGGGTGTCACACAGTCAGCGGTCGGACACTGAGGAGTGCAGTAGAACAAGTGGATCGGGGAATACAGGTCCGTTGTTCATCGAAAGTGGCGTCACAGGTAGACAGGGTCGTAAAGAAAGCTATTGGCACATTGGGCTTCATAAATCAAATTATAGAGTACAGGAGATGGGACGTTATGTTGAAGTTGTATAAGATGTTGGTGAGGCCTAACTTGGAGTATCGT
This sequence comes from Hypanus sabinus, assembly GCF_030144855.1. Classification (NCBI taxonomy): domain Eukaryota; kingdom Metazoa; phylum Chordata; class Chondrichthyes; order Myliobatiformes; family Dasyatidae; genus Hypanus; species Hypanus sabinus. Next base: position 31,326,100 of record NC_082736.1, on the reverse strand, counting down.
GTGTAGTTTTGGTCACCTACCTACGGGAAAGATGTAAATAAGATTGAAAGAGCGCAGAGAGAATTTACAAGGACATTGCTAGGTCTGGAGGACCTGAGTTATAAGGAAAGATTGAATACAGAAGATATTGGAGCATAGAAGATTGAGGGGAGATTTGATAGAGGTATACAAAATTATGAGGGGTACAGATAGGGTAAATGCAAGCAGGCTTTTTCCACTGAGGTTGGGTGGGGCTACAACCAGAGGTCATGGGTTAAGGGTGAAAGGTGAAAAGTTTAAGGAGAACATGAAGGGAAACTTCTTCACTCAGAGGGTGGTGAGAGACTGGAACGAGCTGCTAGCACAAGTGGTGCATGAGAGCTCAGTTTCAATGTGTAAGAGAAGTTTGGATAGGTACATGGATGGGAGGGGGATGGAGGGCTGTGGTCGCTGTGTAATACCGGGGTTCGGTACCGGTGGGGACAGGTCTGTCACTGTGTATCACCGGGCTACGGTACCGGTGGGGACGGGTCTGTCACTGTGTATCACCGGGCTACGGTACCGGTGGGGACGGGTCTGTCACTGTGTAACACCGGGGTACGGTACCGGTGGGGACGGGTCTGTCGCTGTGTAACACCGGAGTACAGTACCGGTGGGGACGGGTCTGTCGCTGTGTAACAGCGGGGTACGGTACCAGTGGGGACGGGTCTGTCGCTGTGTAACACCGGAGTACAGTACCAGTGGGGACGGGTCTGTCGCTGTGTAACACCGGGGTACAGTACCGGTGGGGACGGGTCTGTCGCTGTGTAACACCGGGGTACGGTACCGGTGGGGACGGGTCTGTCACTGTGTGACACCGGGGTACGGTACCAGTGGGGAGGGGTCTATCACTGTGTAACACCGGGGTACGGTACCGGTGGGGACAGGTCTGTCGCTGTGTAACACCGGGGTACGGTACCAGTGGGGAGGGGTCTATCACTGTGTAACACCGGGGTACGGTACCGGTGGGGACAGGTCTGTCGCTGTGTAACACCGGGGTACGGTACCGGTGGGGACAGGTCTGTCGCTGTGTAACACCGGGGTACGGTACCGGTGGGAACGGGTCTGTCGCTGTGTCACAGTGAGATATCATTCTCGTGGGAAGGGTCTGTCACTTTTTAACACAAGACTATACATCGATTTTGATTATCGCATTCACTAGTTTGAATTCAGTAATGTCGTAGCGTAGCTTGCTGGCAAACGTGAGGTGGCCGGGATCGGAGGCATGGGGCAGGCCGGGTCAGCCCATTGCTCCACGAGCTTTACTCGTCTCTGCGCTGACCCGAGGCTGCGGCCTGCAGCTAGCGGGCTCCTGGATCGGCTGGCTGCTGGCCTCGTGTCTCTGGGCTCACTTCCATAACCTTCAGATCTGAACACGATTTGCAAGATCTGTTTCATTTCCTGCACATTGGGGGATTGACGGCCTTTTTTATAATGGGTTCTGTTCTGTTGCTTTGTTTTGTGACTGCCTGCAAAGAGTCAAATCTCAAGGTTGTCTAATGTATAAATACTTCAATAATAAATATACTTCGAGATCTATCTCCTCCAGTCAGCGTCCATGCTGGCTCCCATGGGCTTGATTAAAAAGCTTCAGGCTTTTTAACCTGAAATAACCTGAAATAAAGTCAGTGAGAGGCAGAAGTACTCAGCCAGTGGGCTGACGTCTGCGGAGTGAGGTTATAAACTTGCTCATGAGAAATTGTGGATTGCTGTGCATGTGTTTGTGTGCGCAGTAGTGCCCCTCTTTGCATGTCTGGGTAGGTGCCTTTCCGTGTTGTGTGTGCACGTGTTCATTCACTTTTGCTTTTGCAACCATTGAGCACACCTACATGAAACGCTGTGGCAGGAAAGCAGCATCCATCATCAGGGACCCCCACCACCCAGGCCGTGCTCTCTTCTCACTGCGGCCATCAGGTAGAAGGTACAGGAGCCTCAGGACTCACACCACCAGGTTCAGGAGCAGTTCAAAGTAAAATTTATTATCAGAGTGCATACATGACGCCACATACAACCCTGAGTCTCATTTTCTTGTGGGCATCCTCAGTAGAGCTGTAGAATAATAACGATAACAGGACCGATGAAAGATCAACCAGAGTACAGAAGACAACAAACTGTTCACACTGTTGTAACTATGTGGTTTTGTGTAGATCTTGCAGTTTTAGTTTTTGGTTTGTTGGGTGGTAGAGTTGGTCTCCTGACTTGGTGTGTCTGGGTAGTCTTGTTTTGTCTGGTGGATTTGGAGCTCCTTTCCGGGGAACGCGCTAAGATGGTATCAATACGCAGCAGCCTCTCCGGACTCTGGATTGGGGATTGCCGAACGTTATGTGGATTTTCTGGTGTAGTCTGTTTTGTCGTGTGCTTTTGTGATATCATTCTGGAGGTACATCGTCTCATTTTTTTAACTGCACTGCAGTTGTGGTTTCTAAATGACAATGAACCGAAATTCAATTCAATTCAATTCAAACTGTGCAAATGCAGATATAAATAAATAGCAATAAATAACGAGCATGAAATAACAAGATAAGAGTCCGTAAATGAGTGTAGTTATCCCCTTCTGTTGGAGAGCTTGATGTCTACTGTTCTTGACCCTGGTGGTGCGAGTCCTGAGGCTCCTGTACCTTCTACCTGATGGTTGAGGGGTAGTAACTGTTCCTGAACCTGGTGGTGTGGGTCCTGAGGCTCCTGTACCTCCTTCCTGATGGTTGAGGGGGTGTGAGTCCTGAGGCTCCTGTACCTTCTACCTGATGGTTGAGGGGTGGTAACAGTTCCTGAACCTGGTGGTGTGGGTCCTGAGGCTCCTGTACCTTCTACCTGATGGTTGAGGGGTAGTAACTGTTCCTGAACCTGGTGGTGCGAGTCCTGAGGCTCCTGTACCTCCTTCCTGATGGTTGAGGGGTGGTAACTGTTCCTGAACCTGGTGGTGCGAGTCCTGAGGCTCCTGTACCTTCTACCTGATGGCAGCAGTGAGAAGAGAGAACGGCCTGGGTGGTGGGGATCCCTGATGATGGATGCTGCTTTCCTACGTTTCATGTAGATGTACTTAGTGGCTGGGAGGGCTTTACCCGTGATGGACTGGGCCGAATCCACTACCTTCTGTAGGATTTTCCCCTCAGGCAATGCCAGTCAGCATACTTTTAGCAAGGTTTTTGACGACGTGCGGAATCTCTGCAGACTCCTGAGAAAGTAGAGGCACTGTCATACTTTCTTCACAATTGTATTTATATGATGGGTCCAGGACAGGTCCTCTGAGATAGCGACACCCAGGAGTTTAAAGTCACTGAACCTCTCCACCTCTGATCCTCCAATGAGGACTGGCTCGAGGACCTCTGGTTTCCCTCTCCTGACATCCACAGTCAGCTCCTTGGTCTTGATGACATTGAGTGAGAGATTGTTGTTATTACACCACTCAGCCAAGTTTTCAATCTCCCTCCTGTACGCTGATTCATCACCCTCTTTGATACGGCCCACGACAGTGTTGTCATCAGCAAACTCGTACATGGTGTTGGAGCTGTCCTTAGCCACATGGTCTTCGGTGTAAAACGAGTGAACAGGGGGCTAAGCACACAGCCCTGTGGTGCTCCTGTGCTGATGGAGATTGTGGAGGAGATGTTTTTGCCAATCTGAACTGACTGGGGTCTACAAGTGAGGAAATCCAGGATCCAAATGCACAAGGGGGCATTGAGGCCCAGGTCTTGGAGTTCACTGATTAGTTTTGAGGGGGTGATGGTGTTAAATGCTGGGCTGTAATCGATAAAGAGCATCCTGGTGTATGCATCTTCGCTGTCCAGATGTTCCAGGGTTGTGTGAAGAGCCAATGAGATGGCATCTGCTGTAGACCTGTTGCTTGTAGGTGAATTGGAGCAGATGCAAGTTGCTATTCAGACAGGAGCTGATGTGCATCAACACCAGCCTCTCAAGACATTTCATCGCTGTGGATGGGCGATAGTCACTGAGACAGGTCACCACCCTCCTTGAGCGGTGGTACAGTTGAAGCCTGCTCGAAGCAGGTGGGTAGCACACACTGGTGGAGCAAGAGGTTAAAAGTACCGCTGAGTGCCCCAGCCAGCTGGTCGGCACAGGTCTTGAGTACTCGGCCGGATACTCCGTCCGGACCGGACGCTTTCCTTGGATTCACTCTCTGGGAGACAGCCCACATGTCATCTTCAGATACTCAGACCAAAGGATCATCGGGAGACATGGGGGTGGGCGATGGTTCCTCCCCGTTCCGGTGGACAAAGCAAGCACAGAAGGCATTGAGCTCATCTGCAAGCTCTGCTCTGCTATCCCTCACGTCGCAAGATTTAACTTCGCAGGAGGTTCTGGCGTCAAGACCCTGCCACAGCCGTCGAACATCCCTCGTTGATTCCAGTCTCGTCCGGAATCTCCACTTTTCCCGAGAGTTGGCTCTCTGGAGATCGTACCTGTACCATTCTTGATCTCCAGACTTGACTGCCTCTGATCAGTCTCTACCCCTCAACCATCAGGCTCTTGCACAAAAGGGGATAACTTCACTCACTTGTCCATCCATTGAGATGCTCCCACAACCAATGATCTCACTTTAAGGACTCTTTATCTCATGTTCTCGTTATTTATTTATATTTGCGTTTGCACAGTTTTTTGTCTTCTGCCCTCTGGTTGATCTTTCACTGATCCTGTTTACAGTGACTATTCTATACATTTGCCGAGGATGCCCGCAGGAAGATGAATCTCAGAGCTGTATGTGGTGACGTGTATCTACTTTGGTAACAAAGTTTACTTTGAACATTCAGTGGAATATTGGAGAATCATTTTGGCCTCTTTGAATGCACTTTATTATTGATGTAGTTCCACTTGCGTTAACGTCAAAGGCGAGCTTGGCCGGAACGGCCAAGGTGGTTGGTTCTGTGCTGTGTAGAGCGCAGAGCATTACTGAGTGTTCTCGGGGGACAGTAGGGTGAATGGGAGCAGGTTGAGGTACACAGTGATGTATTTCCACTGAGGAGATAGGGGCAGCCTGGCGGTTAGCACACCTTATGGCGCCAGCGATCGGGGTTCAATTCCCACCGTTGTCTGAAATTCTCACCATTCGGCCCATCGTTTCTGTTCTGCCATTCTACTGTGGCTGGTTTATTATCCCTCTCAACCCCATTCTCCACATAACCTTTGACATTCTGACTAGTTAAGAACCTGTCTACCTCCGCTTTAAGTAGACCCAATGACTTGGCCTCCACTGCCGTCTGTGGCAACAAATTCCACAGATTCACCAGCCTGAGGCTAAAGAAATTCCTCCTCATCTCTGTTATAAAGGGACATCCTCCTATCCTAAGGCTGTGCCCTCTGGCCCTAGACTCTCCCACAACTGGAAACGTCTTTCCTATGTCTGCTCTATCTCGGCCTTTCGGCAGGTTTCAGTGAAGTCTCCCCCTCATTCTTCCAAACTCCAGTGACACCAAGCTTCCCTCATTCCTTAACCCTTTCATTCCCAGGGTAATTCTTGCTAATCTCCTCTGGACGCTGTCCAACGGCAGCAGACCCCTTCTCAGATAAGGGGCCCCAAACTGCTGACGATACTCCAGGTGCGGTCCGACCAGGGCCTTTCAAAGCCTCAGCATCACATCCTTGCTCTTATATTCTACAACACACACACAAAATGCTAGTGGAACGCAGCAGGCCAGGCAGCATTTATAGGGAGAAGCATTGTCGTCATTTTGAGCCAAGACCCTTCGTCAGGACTAACAGAAAGGAAAAATAGTGAGAGATTATCTCTTACTCTTACAATCTCTTACTATCTTTCCTTTCAGTTAGTCCTGACGAAGGGTCTCGGCCCGAAACATCGACAGCGCCTCTCCCTATAGATCCCACCTAGTCTGCTGTGTTCCACCAGCATTTTGTGTGTGTGTGTTGCTTGAATTTCCAGCATCTGCAGATTTCCTCGTGTTTGCCTTTTATATTCTACACTGTGGATGGGATCAATAGCTGTATTTAAAGAGGAAGTGAACAAATTTTTGACTTATGAGGGAATTGAGGTCGATGGGGAATTCATTCTAGGCTTCCCCTTCCATCTTTAACGCTTATAGCGGCTGGACAAACTCGTGATGTTTCTTCTGGAATGGCGGAGGGGAGACCTGAAGGAGATTCTTAGGATTATGAGAAGCATAGCTAGACTGGAGAGAGAGAGCATCTGTTTCCCAGGGTTGAAATAGAGGGCATGCATTGAAGGTGAGAGGGGGGTAGGTTCAAAGGGCAAGTTTTTTTACTCAGACAGTGGTGAATGCCTGGTACGGTGGTGGGGCAAATATGTTAGAGGCTTTTAGGAGATGTTTGGACGGGCGTGTGGATGTGAGGAGGGTGGGGGGGGGGATATGGTCATGGTATAAGCATAAGGGTTTAGTTGGCACGACGTTGCGGGCTGCATGGCCTGTTGCTGCACTGGACCGTTCCCTGCCCGAAGGGACTCTCCAACGTGAGGGGTCTGTGGACCATCGGAAAAGCAGGTTTAATGGGGGGGGAGGGCTGCGGTTGAGGCATTCACAACCCGTGAGGGGGTTCCCTGCAGAGTGAGGAGGTACTGTCTCCGGGCGAGTGAGCAAGAAGGACCGAGACCAGAGGGAGACAGAGTGAAAAGGCAATTGGGGAGGGGGGAGGGAGCCAGGAGGAAAATGCTTCCCCACTGTGAAAGTGAACCGGAGGATATGAGACGATAGGTGCGGGAGTAGGCCATTCGGCCCTTCGAGCCAGCACCGCCATTCACTGTGATCATGGCTGATCATCCACAATCAGTACCCCGTTCCTGCCCTCTCCCCATATCCCTTGACTCCGCTATCTTTAAGAGCTCTGTCTAACTCTTTCTTGAAAGCATCCAGAGAATTGGCCTCCGCTGCCTTCTGAGGCAGACCAACTCTCTGGGTGAAAAGGTTTTTCCTCAACTCTGTTCTAAATGGCCTACCCCTTATTCTTAAACTGTGGCCTCTGGTTCTGGACTCCCCCAACATCGGGGGCATGTTTCCTGCCTCTAGCGTGTCCAATCCCTTAATAATCTTAAATGTTTCAATCAGATCCCCTCTCATCCTTCTAAATTCCAGTGTATACAAGCCCAGTCGCTCCAATTTTTCAACATATGACAGTCCTGCCATTCTGGGAATTAACCTTGTGAACCTACACTGCACTCCCTCAATAGCAAGAATGTCCTTCCTCAAATTTGGAGACCAAAACTGAACACAATACTCCAGGTGTGGTCTCACCAGGGCCCTGTACAACTGCAGAAGGACCTCTTTGCTCCTATACTCAACTCCCCTTGTTATGAAGGCTAATATGCCATTGGCTTTCTCTTGGGGGGTATTGTTGGTTTGTTGTGGTCGCATCTACCAAGGTGTCATGAGAAGCTTGTCTTGTACGCTACAAACACAAGCGCTGGAAGTCCAGAGCAACACACGTGCACACACTCACTCACACACACACACTCACTCACACACACACACTCACACGTGCACACACACACACACACACACACACACACACACACACACACAGTGCTAGGGAAACTCGGCAGGTCAGGCAGTGCCTGTGGAAATGAGACAGCAGTCGATATCTCGGGCCAGGACGTTCCATCAGGGCTTCTTACCACTTGTACAGATCAGATCTTGACACAGTGCATTGAGGTAGAGAGAGGCAAAACAGCAACAGAATACAGAATAAAGTGTCACAGCCACAGAGAAAGTGCATTTCAGAATCGGGTTTATTATCACCGGCATGTGATGTGAAATTTGTTAACATAGCAGCACAGGCCAAAGGGCCTGTACTGTGCTGTATTGTTATATGTTCTAAGAGGCCAGTTTAAAAATTCAACAACAGTGGGTTAGAGTCTGTCCCTGAGCCTGGTGGGACGAGCTTCCAGGGTTTTGTATCTTCTGCCCGACAGGAGAAGGGAGACGGGAGATTGTATGGGGTGAGTGGGGCCGGTGATTATGTATACAATACATAATTAGTGAAGAAAATTAATAACTCTAAAGGGCAAGATCGTAGCAAGGTAGATTGTGAGGTCAGTACTCCATTTTATTGTGCAAGAGTATCAGCTTTCATAAGTCGAGCAATAGAGTTTAAGAGTCGCGGGGTAATGATGCAGCTCTATAAAACTCTGGTTAGGCCACACTTGCAGTACTGTGTCCAGTTCTGGTCACCTCACTATAGGAAGGATGTGGAAGCATTGGGAAGGGTACAGAGGAGATTTACCAGGATGCTGCCTGGTTTAGAGAGTATGGATTATGATCAGAGATTAAGGGAGCTAGGGCTTTACTCTTTGGAGAGAAGGAGGATGAGAGGAGACATGATAGAGGTGTACAAGATATTAAGAGGAATAGACAGAGTGGACAGCCAGCGCCTCTTCCCCAGGGCACCACTGCTCAGTACAAGAGGATGTGGCTTTAAGTTAAGGGGAGGGAAGTTCAAGGGGGATATTAGAGGAAGGTTTTTCACTCAGAGAGTGGTTGGTGCTTGGAATGCACTGCCTGAGTCTGTGGTGGAGGCAGATACACTAGTGAAGTTTAAGAGACTACTAGTTAGGTATATGGAGGAATTTAAGGTGGGGGGGGGGTTATATGGGAGGCAGGGTTTAACGGTCACCACAACATTGTGGGCCAAAGGGCCTGTACTGTGCTGTATTGTTTTATGTTCTAAGAGGCCCATTTAAAACTCCAACAACATTGGGTTAGAATCTGTCCCTGAGCCTGGTGGGATGAGCTTCCAGGGTTTTGTATCTTCTGCCTGACAGGAGAGGGGAGACGGGAGATTGTACGGGGTGAGTGGGGCCGGTGATTATTTTGGCTGTTTTACCGGGGCAGGGAGAGGTGGAGACAGAGGGGAGGCTGGTTTCTGTGCTGATCTGTACGTGGCTCTGCATGGGACCCGGGGACACCCAGCACATTTAATCCACTTCCACTTTCCTCGTTGTTAAATAATCAGGTGGCAAAGAAAACCTTCGGCACATTGGCCTTCAACAATCACAGTACGGAGTACAGGAGATGACACCAAGATCGGGGGTGTAGTGGACGGCGAGGGAGGCTGTCGTGGCTTGTGGAGGGCTCTGGACCAGCGGGAAAAATGGGGTGAAAATGGCAGATGGAATTTAACGCAGACACGTGGGAGGTATTACACTTCGGCAGGGTCAGCCAGAGCAGCGATCGGTCGGGCACTGAGGAGTGTGGTAGATCAGAGGGATCTGGGAATACAGGTCCATAACTCATTGAAAGTGGCGGCACAGATAGAGAAAGCTTTTGGCACCTTGGCCTTCATAAATCTACGTACTGAGTACAGGAGAGGCGATGTCATGTTGAAGTTGTATGAGACGTTGGTGAGGCCTAGTTTGGAGTATTGTGTCCAGTTTTGGTCACCGACCTACAGGAAAGATGTAAGCAAGGTTGAAAGAGCAGTAGTAGGCATCCGTCAGTCTCGTGACACCATGGATTCATGCCCTGGAAGGTTTTTCCAGGGCGCAGGCCTGGGCAGGGTTGTATGGGAGACCGGCAGTTGCCCAAGCTGCAGGCCTTCCCCTCTCCACGCCACCGATGTTGCCCAAGGGAAGGGCACTAGGCACTAGGACCCAAGCAGCTTGGCACCGGTGTCGTCGCAGAGCAACGTGTGGTTAAGTGCCTTGCTCGAGGACACAACACGCTGCCTCAGCTGAGGCTCGAACCAGCGACCTTCAGATCACTAGACCTGATGCCTTATCCACTAGGCCACGCGCCAACAAAGGTTGAGAGAATGCAGAAAAAATTTACAAGGACGTTGCCGGGTCTGGAGGACCCGAGTTATAAGGAAAGATTGAATAGGTTAGGATTTTACTTCTTGGAACATTGAACGTTGGAAAGTTTTTAACAAGAACAGGCCATTTGACCCAGCAAAGCTTGCCAAGTTCCTATTCAAATAGTTTGCTGAAATAACCATCGAGTTTGGGTTTGAAAGGCACAACTGCACAACTGGGTATTTTGTTCCATGTGTCCACAACTCGCTATGTAAAGAAACATTTCCTGATGTTAGTCTGAAATCTCCCCTTAACCAGGTTCCACCCATGGCCCAGCGTCCTCGTTGTTGAATTAATTTACCTTACTTCTGAATGAGTTTGGACTCTTCTATCATGTCTCCTCCCATTCCACGTCTAGAAGGTTGAGAGATTTGATGGAGGTATACAAAATGATGAGGGGTATAGATAGGGTAAATGGAAGCAGGCTTTTACCACTGAGGTTGGGGGTAACTACAACCAGAGGTCATGGGTTAAGGGTGAAAGATGCCCCCAAGTGGTGCATACGAGCTCGATTTCAACGTTTCAGAGAAGATTGGACGGGTACATGGATGGTAGGGGTGTGGAGGACGATGGTCCTGGTGCAGTTCGATAGGCGTAGGCGGTTTAAATGGTTCAGCATGGACAGAGGGGCCAGTTTGTGTGCCGTACTTCCCTGTGACCCTGTCATTGCATCGGAAGCGACTGGATGCCCTGTGGGGGGGGAGGGGGGCGTGCCTTATTCCGGTCGTCGAAGGTCGCTCTCATTGTGATTGGCTAGTTCAGGAACTGCAGCTGCTTCTCCCATTGGTTGGCTGCCCGGTGTCCAGCTTCAAATATCCTGGGGATCTAAAATAGCACGTGGGGGAGGGGTGGGGCTTGCTCTTTGTTCAAATCATGACCGTTGGGAAATTATGCTCTGCGCACACTTTTTACTGAGTATGTTTGTTGAATATGGTGTCTGTATCTTGGGGAACGTATGGTCGAATTTTTACCATAGGACATTACAGCACAGAAACAGGCCCTTTGGCCCTTCTTGGCTGTGCCGAACCATTGTTCTGCCTCGTCCCACTGACCTGCACCTAGACCATATCCCTCCACACACCTCTCATCCATGTACCTGTCCAAACTTTTCTTAAACGTTAAAAGTGAGCCCGCATTCACCAGCTCATTCCACACTCCCACACTCTCTGTGTGAAGAAGCCCCCCCCCCCCATTGATCCCTTTAAACTTTTCCCCCTTCACCCTTAACCCATGTCCTCTGGTTTTTTCTCCCCTGGCCTCAGTGGAAAAAGCCTGCTTGCATTCACTCTATCTATACCCATCATCATTTTATACCTCTCTATCAAACCTCCCCTCATTCTCCTACGCTCCAGGGAATAAAGTCCTCACCTATTCCACCTTTCTCTAGTTCCTCAATTCCTTTCAGTCCCTCTATTCCTTTTTCAGTTTCTCAAGTCCCGACAACATCCTTGTTTACCGATTAAATGGTTAATATACCTATTCGCCAAGAGTGCTTTCTATATCACTTGCCAGTCCCACGAACCTGATTGAACAATAGTCTGCAGGACGAAAGGTTTTAAGGAGGGTCTCAGTGACAATGGGGAGGGGCAGGAGGGGAGGGGTTAGTGTATGCGTATGGGGACAAGGTTCAGAGCGAGTTGGTAAACTGGATTTGGCATTGAGAGCACCAGTAAAAGGCTCGGCAACATGCTGGGATGGAACGGTGGCGTTGGATGTCAAGTCCCTGGGAAATAATTCATCCTTGCTGTACTCCTCACGATCTTATACACGTTCTGTAAGGTTGCCCCCCCCCCCCTCAGTCTCCTACGTTCCCAGGAATGAAGTCCTAGCCTGGCCAGATATCTCCAGAGGCACAGTAGAGAGTACGTGACCGGCTGGTTTGGAAACACCACTGCCCTTGACTGGGTAGGACCCTCCCCACCGTCTACAATAAGGCAGCATTCATCACCAAGGACTCCCACCACCTCTCTACCCGTTTCTGCCTTCGGGGAGGTGGTAGAGGAGCTTCACATCCCACAGGTCCAGGAACTACCCTGACCCTTCAACCACCGGGCTCCTGAAAGAACGTGGATAACTTCCGAACTGATTCCGCACCCAATGAACTTGCCTCAAAGGGTTCTATGACCCGGGTTCTCGGTTTTATTCATTTGATCATTATCATTTTTTGTACTTGCGTGCTTTGTGATCTTCTGCACGTTGGTCGTTTGTCAGTAGCTTTTCATTTGTTTCTGCTCCGTTTCTTTGTCCCACTGCGAATCTCCGGGTTCCTCCCACGTTCTGAAGACATAATGGGCTAGCAGTCGAGTGGGTGTGATTTGGGGGGGGGAGGCGCAGGCTCGTTAGGCCAGAAGGGCCTGTTGCTGGGTTGAAACTCGAAAATGGCCGCCTCTCTGACTGGAGGCCTGCCACTAGTCATAAGCCGCAGGGATCGGTGCCGGGTCCGAATCCTTAGGAGAGGTTTGACAGAGATAAACAAAATTATGATAGGTTAGATGCAAGCAAGCTTTTTCCACTGGGGGAGACTAGAACTAGAGGTCATAGGTTGAACTTGAGGGGGAACTTGAGGGGGAACTTCATCACTCAGAGGGTGGAACGAGCAGGAGTACTGGATGTAGGTTCGATTTCAGTGTTTAAGAGAAGTTTGGATAGGTACGAGGATGGTTGGGATATGGAGGGCTGTGGTCACGATGAGAGTCGGCAGTTTAAGTGGTTTCGGCTTGGACTCGATGGGCCAAATAGCTCGTTTCTGCGCTGTGACTTTTCTGTGACTCTGTCCCACGACACTTCCGTTCACTGTGCAAGTCCTGGCCCTCGTTTGCCCTCCCAAAGTTGAACGGAGCGGAAGGGCATCGCTTGACTTCACAGGGGACCTTGCCCGTTACTAGAAAGAAATTCTCCCTCTCTCCTTTCCCCCCCCACTCCCTCTCACTGTAATGCCCTTACACCTCTCGCTGTCACCTTTCCCTTCTACTATCTTGATGCTCCGATGTGGCGGGACAGTCTAGAAGGCAATGTTCCATTTATTTATCCACCCGGATCCGGCCCAGCAGCGATTTAATCCCAGCCTAATCACAGGCCAACTTACAATGGCCAATTAGCCTGGCATTGGACTGTGGGAGGTAACCGGATAACTGGGGGAGACCCATGCGGTCATGGGGGAAATGTCCTTTCAGATGGCGCCGGATTTGATCTCTAAACGCACCGGGCTGTAGGAACAGTTCCTCCCCCTTGGCCATCAGATTCCTGGATCGTTCATGAACACCACCTCACTAATCCTGCTCTCTTTTTGCACCAGCTTTCAAATACATATTTGTTATTGTAACTTACAGTATATTTCATAAATTGTACTGTGCAGAGAGGTGGAGCTACGTCTCTACCAAAGGGGGTGTAAGGAGCTCCTTCTCTCCACTAGGGTGCCGGTCACCCTTGGGTGAGGTGTAGCACCTGCTTAGCCCCCCCCTCGGTGGGTGGTTGTATGAGCAGCCGGTGCCTATCACAACCTGGCTCTGCCACCACTGACTCCATGCTAGCCAATCTCTGAAGAGTATTGATAATGGCTGGGTGGTCACCCGTCTTGTAAAGGCACTGCCCAGAAGAAGCCAATGGCAAAGCACTTCCGTAGGAAAAATTTGCCAAGAACAATGTGATGGTCCTGAAAGACCATGGTTGCCCGTGCCATGTGGCACGGCGCATAATGATGGTGTCATACGGCACGGCGCATAATGATGGTGTCATACGGCACGGCGCGTAATGATGGTGTCATACGGCACGGCGCGTAATGATGATGACGACTGTGCCGCAGAACCGCAATTTTCCTGGAAAACACAAAATACTGGAGGAACTCGGTCCTGATCTCGGAGCGTCGACTGTTTATTATTCTATATAGATGCTGCCCGACCTGCTGAGTTCCTCCAGCATTTTGTGAGAGTGTGTGTGTGTGTGTGTGTGTGTGGGTCTGGATTTTCAGCATCTGCGGAGTCTCTTCTGTTTAAAAGTTTCACGACCTATATCAGTAATAATGACTGGGATTCTGAATTTACCACTTCTCGGCCGGATGGGGGTGTTGATTTGGTCGCGGGGTCACTTATATTGAGCTTCTCAGAGTGGAGAATTTCACACACCGGGAGGTCTGCAGGCGCTGGAAATCCAGAGCAACACACACAAAATGGCGGAGGAACTCAGCAGGTATGGAGAGAAATAAGACGTTTCAGGCCGAGACCCTTCGACAGGGCTGAGAAGGAAGGGGGAAAGACACCAGAATAGAAAGGTGGGGGCGAGGGGAAGGAGGATGGCTGGAAGGTGTTGGGTGAAGCCAGGTGGGTGGGAAAGGTCAAGGGCTGGAGAGGAAGGAATGAGAGGAGAGTGAATGGAGGGAGAAAGGGAAGGAGGGGCACCAGGGGGAGTGACAGGCAGGTAAGAAGAGGGAATAGTGGAAGTGTTGCAGGGGGAGTTTGGGGACACCCGAGGAGGTTGCGGAGCGACATGTCGGAACGGGAATTAAAACGTTTGGTCACCAGCTTGTCCCACTTGTGGCGGAGGACTTGACGGACTTCCCAACACCATCCTGAGGAAGGGTCTCGGCCCCAGAGCCTCTCCACAGACCTGCTGAGCTCCTCCAGCGTTGTGTGTGTGTGTGTGTTGCTCTGGATTTCCAGTGTCCGCAGAATCTCTCGTGTTTATGATTGGTGGCTCCCAGTCTCTTTCAGTAGCGCCTAGCCGGAGGAAAAACTTTATATTTTCCCTTTGGGAGTTCAATGGGACCCTCCCTCCCTCCCCCCCACGATCTCTGCTGCCCCCTCCAACTCTTCGGCCGAGTACTCACCCAAACTTGTTAGGGCAGTCACAGCAAGTTTGGGGCCCCAGTCCTGACGAAGGGTCTTGGCCCAGAACGTGGCCTGCTTATTCCTTTTCCTGTACATGCTGAGATCCCCCAGCGTTTCGTGTGTGTGTGTGCTGCACAGGCTGGTGGCCAGTGTTAAGTTCCAAAAATAACAGCACAACAAAGGCTCCATTATCGGTTCCCAGGGAGGCTTCCATTTACCGAGGCTCCGGCTCGCTGGACTCGGCCCAGCTGCTCTCCCAGGGTGGCTCCCCTCACACTCGGACCGGAGGGGTCTTCCTTCCGTCCGTCCCTCCCTCCGCGAGAGGAGGCGTTCACCCTCCAGGCTTGTGACGCTTGTCCGTCCCTCACCGACGTTCGGGATCCTGCTGCAGGGTTTTGATTTTTTTTTATCCGAGCCGCTGACAGTTCCTTTCCTCACTACAGCTGAGATTTACCCCCCCCCTCCCACCGCAGCAAATGTAACTTCTGCCCCCAAGTTGAAGCAGACTTGCTGCTCAGCCATGGTGGAATCTGTTAATCGCGCCACTCCCAGACTCTGACGGGAGCAGACCCAAGCAGCTGGATGTGTGGCCTCTGGTCACACAGGGAACTCTGTTAGCCCACTCTTCCCCCTCGGTAATGTTTGGAGGTCTGGAAGAGACACTCGGAAACAGCTCACTGTTTGTCCTTTCTGTTTATTAAGTGAGAGGAAATAGAGGTTAGATAAAGTGAAACTCCCTCCACACCGTCCCATCACACACTCCCGGGGTCAGACACAGAGTGAATCTCCCTCCACACCGTCCCATCACACACTCCCGGGGTCAGACACAGAGTGAAGCTCCCTCTACACCGTCCCATCACACACTCCCGGGGTCAGACACAGAGTGAATCTCCCTCCACACCGTCCCATCACACACTTCCGGGGTCAGACACAGAGTGAATCTCTGTCCACACTGTCCCATCACACACTCCCGGGGTCAGACACAGAGTGAAACTCCCTCCACACCGTCCCATCACACACTCCCGGGGTCAGACACAGAGTGAATCTCTGTCCACACCGTCCCATCACACACTCCCGGGGTCAGACACAGAGTGAAACTCCCTCCACACCGTCCCATCACACACTCCCGGGGTCAGACACAGAGTGAAGCTCCCTCCACACCGTCCCATCACACACTCCTGGGGTCAGACACAGAGTGAATCTCCCTCCACACCGTCCCATCACACACTCCCGGGGTCAGACACAGAGTGAATCTCCCTCCACACCGTCCCATCACACACTCCCGGGGTCAGACACAGAGTGAATCTCCCTCCACACTGTCCCATCACACACTCCCGGGGTCAGACACAGAGTGAAACTCCCTCCACACCGTCCCATCACACACTCCCGGGGTCAGACACAGAGTGAAGCTCCCTCCACACACTCCCAGGGTCAGACACAGAGTGAAACTCCCTCCACACTGTCCCATCACACACTCCCGGGGTCAGACACAGAGTGAAACTCCCTCCACACCGTCCCATCACACACTCCCGGGGTCAGACACAGAGTGAATCTCCCTCCACACCGTCCCATCACACACTCCCGGGGTCAGACACAGAGTGAAATTCCCTCCACACCGTCCCATCACACACTCCCGGGGTCAGACACAGAGTGAATCTCCCTCCACACCGTCCCATCACACACTCCCGGGGTCAGACACAGAGTGAATCTCCCTCCACACCGTCCCATCACACACTCCCGGGGTCAGACACAGAGTGAATCTCCCTCCACACCGTCCCATCACACACTCCCGGGGTCAGACACAGAGTGAAACTCCCTCCACACCGTCCCATCACACACTCCCGGGGTCAGACACAGAGTGAAGCTCCCTCCACACACTCCCAGGGTCAGACACAGAGTGAAACTCCCTCCACACTGTCCCATCACACACTCCCGGGGTCAGACACAGAGTGAAGCTCTCTCCGCACTGTTCCATCACACACTCCCAGGGTCAGACACAGAGTGAAACTCCCTCCACACTGTCCCATCACACACTCCCGGGGTCAGACACAGAGTGAAGCTCTCTCCGCACCGTTCCATCACACACTCCCGGGGTCAGACACAGAGTGAAACTCCTTCCATACCGTCCCATCACACTCTCCCGGGGTCAGACACAGAGTGAAGCTCCCTCCGCACCGTCCCATCACACACTCCCGGGGTCAGACACAGAGTGAAGCTCCCTCCACACCGTCCCATCACAGACTCCCGGGGTCAGACACAGAGTGAAGCTCCCTCCACACCGTCCCATCACACACTCCCGGGGTCAGACACAGAGTGAAGCTCCCTCCACACACTCCCAGGGTCAGACACAGAGTGAAACTCCCTCCACACTGTCCCATCACACACTCCCGGGGTCAGACACAGAGTGAAACTCCCTCCACACCGTCCCATCACACACTCCCGGGGTCAGACACAGAGTGAATCTCCCTCCACACCGTCCCATCACACACTCCCGGGGTCAGACACAGAGTGAAATTCCCTCCACACCGTCCCATCACACACTCCCGGGGTCAGACACAGAGTGAATCTCCCTCCACACCGTCCCATCACACACTCCCGGGGTCAGACACAGAGTGAATCTCCCTCCACACCGTCCCATCACACACTCCCGGGGTCAGACACAGAGTGAATCTCCCTCCACACCGTCCCATCACACACTCCCGGGGTCAGACACAGAGTGAAACTCCCTCCACACCGTCCCATCACACACTCCCGGGGTCAGACACAGAGTGAATCTCCCTCCACACCGTCCCATCACACACTCCCGGGGTCAGACACAGAGTGAAACTCCCTCCACACCGTCCCATCACACACTCCCGGGGTCAGACACAGAGTGAAACTCCCTCCACACCGTCCCATCACACACTCCCGGGGTCAGACACAGAGTGAAGCTCCCTCCACACCGTCCCATCACACACTCCCGGGGTCAGACACAGAGTGAAGCTCCCTCCACACACTCCCAGGGTCAGACACAGAGTGAAACTCCCTCCACACTGTTCCATCACACACTCCCGGGGTCAGACACAGAGTGAAGCTCTCTCCGCACCGTTCCATCACACACTCCCGGGGTCAGACACAGAGTGAAGCTCCCTCCACACACTCCCAGGGTCAGACACAGAGTGAAACTCCCTCCACACTGTCCCATCACACACTCCCGGGGTCAGACACAGAGTGAAGCTCTCTCCGCACTGTTCCATCACACACTCCCAGGGTCAGACACAGAGTGAAACTCCCTCCACACTGTCCCATCACACACTCCCGGGGTCAGACACAGAGTGAAGCTCTCTCCGCACCGTTCCATCACACACTCCCGGGGTCAGACACAGAGTGAAACTCCTTCCATACCGTCCCATCACACTCTCCCGGGGTCAGACACAGAGTGAAGCTCCCTCCGCACCGTCCCATCACACACTCCCGGGGTCAGACACAGAGTGAAGCTCCCTCCACACCGTCCCATCACAGACTCCCGGGGTCAGACACAGAGTGAAGCTCCCTCCACACCGTCCCATCACACACTCCCGGGGTCAGACACAGAGTGAAGCTCCCTCCACACCGTCCCATCACACACTCCCAGAGTCAGACACAGAGTGAAGCTCCCTCCACACCGTCCCATCACACACTCCCAGAGTCAGACACAGAGTGAAGCTCCCTCCTCACCGTCCCATCACACACTCCCGGGGTCAGACACAGAGTGAAGCTCCCTCCACACACTCCCAGGGTCAGACACAGAGTGAAACTCCCTCCACACTGTTCCATCACACACTCCCGGGGTCAGACACAGAGTGAAGCTCTCTCCGCACCGTTCCATCACACACTCCCGGGGTCAGACACAGAGTGAAGCTCCCTCCACACACTCCCAGGGTCAGACACAGAGTGAAACTCCCTCCACACTGTCCCATCACACACTCCCGGGGTCAGACACAGAGTGAAGCTCTCTCCGCACTGTTCCATCACACACTCCCAGGGTCAGACACAGAGTGAAACTCCCTCCACACTGTCCCATCACACACTCCCGGGGTCAGACACAGAGTGAAGCTCTCTCCGCACCGTTCCATCACACACTCCCGGGGTCAGACACAGAGTGAAACTCCTTCCATACCGTCCCATCACACTCTCCCGGGGTCAGACACAGAGTGAAGCTCCCTCCGCACCGTCCCATCACACACTCCCGGGGTCAGACACAGAGTGAAGCTCCCTCCACACCGTCCCATCACAGACTCCCGGGGTCAGACACAGAGTGAAGCTCCCTCCACACCGTCCCATCACACACTCCCGGGGTCAGACACAGAGTGAAGCTCCCTCCACACCGTCCCATCACACACTCCCAGAGTCAGACACAGAGTGAAGCTCCCTCCACACCGTCCCATCACACACTCCCAGAGTCAGACACAGAGTGAAGCTCCCTCCTCACCGTCCCATCACACACTCCCGGGGTCAGACACAGAGTGAAACTCCCTCCACACCGTCCCATCACACACTCCCGGGGTCAGACACAGAGTGAAACTCCCTCCACACCGTCCCATCACACACTCCCGGGGTCAGACACAGAGTGAATCTCTGTCCACACCGTCCCATCACACACTCCCGGGGTCAGACACAGAGTGAAACTCCCTCCACACCGTCCCATCACACACTCCCGGGGTCAGACACAGAGTGAAGCTCCCTCCACACCGTCCCATCACACACTCCTGGGGTCAGACACAGAGTGAAGCTCCCTCCACACCGTCCCATCACACACTCCCGGGGTCAGACACAGAGTGAATCTCCCTCCACACCGTCCCATCACACACTCCCAGGGTCAGACACAGAGTGAATCTCCCTCCACACTGTCCCATCACACACTCCCGGGGTCAGACACAGAGTGAAACTCCCTCCACACCGTCCCATCACACACTCCCGGGGTCAGACACAGAGTGAATCTCCCTCCACACCGTCCCATCACACACTCCCGGGGTCAGACACAGAGTGAAACTCCCTCCACACCGTCCCATCACACACTCCCGGGGTCAGACACAGAGTGAATCTCCCTCCACACCGTCCCATCACACACTCCCGGGGTCAGACACAGAGTGAATCTCCCTCCACACCGTCCCATCACACACTCCCGGGGTCAGACACAGAGTGAATCTCCCTCCACACCGTCCCATCACACACTCCCGGGGTCAGACACAGAGTGAAACTCCCTCCACACCGTCCCATCACACACTCCCGGGGTCAGACACAGAGTGAATCTCCCTCCACACCGTCCCATCACACACTCCCGGGGTCAGACACAGAGTGAAACTCCCTCCACACTGTCCCATCACACACTCCCGGGGTCAGACACAGAGTGAAACTCCCTCCACACCGTCCCATCACACACTCCCGGGGTCAGACACAGAGTGAAGCTCCCTCCACACCGTCCCATCACACACTCCCGGGGTCAGACACAGAGTGAAGCTCCCTCCACACACTCCCAGGGTCAGACACAGAGTGAAACTCCCTCCACACTGTTCCATCACACACTCCCGGGGTCAGACACAGAGTGAAGCTCTCTCCGCACCGTTCCATCACACACTCCCGGGGTCAGACACAGAGTGAAGCTCCCTCCACACACTCCCAGGGTCAGACACAGAGTGAAACTCCCTCCACACTGTCCCATCACACACTCCCGGGGTCAGACACAGAGTGAAGCTCTCTCCGCACCGTTCCATCACACACTCCCAGGGTCAGACACAGAGTGAAACTCCCTCCACACTGTCCCATCACACACTCCCGGGGTCAGACACAGAGTGAAGCTCTCTCCGCACCGTTCCATCACACACTCCCGGGGTCAGACACAGAGTGAAACTCCTTCCATACCGTCCCATCACACTCTCCCGGGGTCAGACACAGAGTGAAGCTCCCTCCGCACCGTCCCATCACACACTCCCGGGGTCAGACACAGAGTGAAGCTCCCTCCACACCGTCCCATCACACACTCCCGGGGTCAGACACAGAGTGAAGCTCCCTCCACACCGTCCCATCACACACTCCCGGGGTCAGACACAGAGTGAAGCTCCCTCCACACCGTCCCATCACACACTCCCAGAGTCAGACACAGAGTGAAGCTCCCTCCACACCGTCCCATCACACACTCCCAGAGTCAGACACAGAGTGAAGCTCCCTCCTCACCGTCCCATCACACATTCCCGGGGTCAGACACAGAGTGAAGCTCCCTCCTCATCTTCCCATCACACATTCCCGGAGTCGGATATCACTCATTCCTGGTCGTGGGGGGGGGAGTACTGTGCTGTGGGTAAGTCCAAGTATTGAGGCAGGTCTCCTCTAATTGTGTCAAAGTCAAAGTAAAATTTATTTTCAAGGTACGTACTGTATACATTACCTTGGGCTTCATTGTCAAAGTAAAATTATGAAATACAATAGAACTTATTTACAAAAACTGACCAACAGCAGATGTGCAAAGAGAGTCAAACTGTGCAAATATGAAAAATACTGAGAACGAGAGTTGTAAAGAGGCTCGAAAGTGTGTCTGAAGTTCGTGGAATCAGTTCAGTGTTGGGGTGAGGGAAGTTATCCAGGCCGGTTCAGGAGCCTGATGGTTGAGGTGTGGTAACTGCCCCTGAACCTGGTGGTGTGGGTCCTGAGGCTCCTGTACCTGCTTCCTGATGGTTGAGGTGTGGTAACTGCCCCTGAACCTGGTGGTGTGGGTCCTGAGGCTCCTGTACCTCCTGCCCGATGGTGGGGGTCCTGGAGGCTGCGGTCCGTGTGCTCGGTATTGGGGAGTGTTCACCTGTGATAGACCGGTCTGTGACCTCCTCGCTCCGAGTCCCATTCCGGTGGGAGCTTGCCGACCGCCCTGCTTGTGGGAACGGGAAGTCAGCGTCTGTGGTGGCGAGGCTCCCTGCTGGAGTCCCGGAGCCCAGCTGCGCGCCGAGCTTTGCCCCCGGGGCAAACGCTCCTGCGGGAGCCTGCAGCCCGCGTCCCCGGTTGCCCGGCCGAGAGAAGAAAACAGGCGGCCGGGAGATGTGTGGAGCAGCTGGCTGCGGGAGCTGTTGATGTTTTGGGAGCCGGGCGGTGTTGACAGAGCTGTTGCCTTTTCTCGCGGGAGATGGGGGCTCGTCCCCTCGACGTCCTGCAGTCAGCGAATGTTCCAGTGTCCCCGGGTTCCTCGACCCGTCGGGACTTCTCCCACTCTTTCATGTCCTGCCTTCCTCCGTATCCCACAGCGGGAGTCCCAGCTCCCTGCCCTTGTTCTGTGCAAATCACGTTGGCCGACTCTAGGTCGGGGTGGTTCTCCGTATCTTTTATGGCATGGACCCTTACCTTTAACCCCAGGTTGGGAGCTCCTGCCCTACAAGGAGGGCGGGACTCGACAGAATGGTGCTCTGGCATGGAGTGGATGGGCCGAAGGGTCGGCTCCTGTGCTGTTGTGTTCTGGGACTGTCGGGTGGGGGGGGGGGAAACTCAGCAGAGCAGTAGTTTGGCAGGAAGCAGATGGGCCAAACGGCCTGTTGCGGTACCGTAGTGGTTTTTGACTCCGCATTAAGGTGGCAGAACGGGCTGCGATTCTGCCCCCGCAGTGACCGTGCCTGGGCTGTGGGGAGAGCAGAAGGTGGGTTTGCAAGGTCACGCAGAGCTGGGCTTCGGCGAGGGCGAAATAAAGACGAGGAAAGCCCGAGGCGGGCGAGGGACGGCAGGAGGAAACTGGGACAGGCGGGGTCGGATGCCTTGAGATTATTGTGCAGGCTGCGAGGCGACCCAGAATGTCTGTGTGTCCTGGTTCCGGGCTGTCAGATGCTGCGCTTGACCCACCTTCAGCAGTCGGCTGGGTCCCCGAGTGTGGGGTGGCGGTGGCGGGGATTTAACCGGGGCACTCGAGGGGGAAGGGGAGGGGAGAATGGAGCAATGGCCTTTTGCGAGGGAGCTGCCGGGGCCTGCAACCCTCTGCACTCCTGCCGGCCCGCACAGCCGGGGTGCTGTCCGCCGCACCCCCTGCAGGGATCCGCAGCTGAAGAGGCGGGTGGGACGGGAGCGTTTGGTCGATCTTGGAGCAGGTCAGAATCTCAGGAAGCCACGGCACAGAAACGGGCCTTTCGGCCCATCTGGTCCGTGCCCTCCCGTCCAGCCTACCGGCTTGAGTCGAGAGAGGGGAAGTTCGGCAGAAACCTGCCACCTGTGTGAAGTTTTTATCCACGTCGCCATGGACAACCGCGAGGTTCGCTCCCTTGCAGGCATTCACGGGGAAAGAAAGAGACGAAGTAGAGTTTGTGAAAAGCTGTACTTGCAGACTGACAAACAACCAATGCACAAAAAACTGAGAGCGTTGGGCCCAGTGCAGTTATCCAGGCCGGTTCAGGAGCCTGATGGTGGAGGGGTAGTAACTGTTCCTGAACCTGGTGGTGTGGGAACTGATGGTTGAAGGGTAGTAACTGTTCCTGAACCTGGTGGTGTGGGACCTCAGGCTCCTGTACCCTCTTCCTAATGGTCAAGGGGTAATAACTGTTCCTGAAGCTGATGGTGTGGGACCGGAGGCTCCTGTACCTCCTTCCTGATGGTTGAGGGGCAATAACTGTTCCTGAAGCTGATGGTGTGGGACATGAGGCCCCTGTACCTCCTTCCTGATGGTTGAGGGGTGATAACTGTTCCTGAACCTGGTGGTGTGGGACCTGAGGCTCCTGTACCTCCTTCTTGATGGTTGAGGGGTGATAACTGTTCCTGAACCTGGTGGTGTGGGACCTGAGGCTCCTGTACCTCCTTCTTGATGGTTGAGGGGTGATAACTGTTCCTGAACCTGGTGGTGTAGGACCTGAGGCTCCTCTACCTCCTTCCTGATGGTTGAGGGGTGATAACTGTTCCTGAACCTGGTGGTGCAAGTCCTGAGGCTCCTGTACCTCCTTCCTGATGGTTGGGGGGTGGTAACTGTTCCTGAACCTGGTGGTGCGGGTCCTGAGGCTCCTGTACCTCCTTCCTGATGGTCGAGGGGTAGTTACTGTTCCTGACCCTGGTGGTGTGGGACCTGAGGCTCCTGTACCTCCTTCCTGATGGTTGAGGGGTAGTAACTGTTCCTGAACCTGGTGGTGTAGGACCTGAGGCTCCTCTACCTCCTTCCTGATGGTTGAGGGGTGATAACTGTTCCTGAACCTGGTGGTGCAAGTCCTGAGGCTCCTGTACCTCCTTCCTGATGGTTGGGGGGTGGTAACTGTTCCTGAACCTGGTGGTGCGGGTCCTGAGGCTCCTGTACCTCCTTCCTGATGGTCGAGGGGTAGTAACTGTTCCTGACCCTGGTGGTGTGGGACCTGAGGCTCCTGTACCTCCTTCCTGATGGTTGAGGGGTAGTAACTGTTCCTGAACCTGGTGGTGTGGGACCTGAGGCTCCTGTACCTCCTTCCTGATGGTTGAGGGGTGGTAACTGTTCCTGAACCTGGTGGTGCGAGTCCTGAGGCTCCTGTACCTCCTTCCTGATGGTTGAGGGGTAATAACTGTTCCTGAACCTGGTGGTGTGGGCCCTGAGGCCCCTGTACCTCCTTCCTGAGAGCGCGGCCTGGGTGGTGCGTTCCCTGATAACGGATGCTGCTTTCTCATGTCAGCGCTCCTTGTAAACGTGTTGGGGAGGGCTTTGCTCCTGGCAGCCTGGGCTGTAGTCTCAGATGTGCAGACGCTGGAGATCCGAGGCAACGCACACGTGGAATGCTGGAGGGGCCGGGCAGCTTCTGCGGAAAAGAGTCAACAGTCGACGTTTCGGGCCGAGACCCTCCGGCCTCTTCCATTCTTGGGCACTGTGATGCAGCCAGTCAGGATTCTCTCCACCGTTCATCTACAGAAGTTTTAGGTGACGTGCCGAATCTTATAGAGTCTTAGAAAAGAGACCCATCGACCTGCTCCGGGACCGCGGCCCTCCATCCCCCTCCCATCCTCGTACCTATCCAAACTTCCCTGAGGCGTTGGAATCGAGCTCTCATGCACCACTTGCACCGGCAGCTCGTTCCACGCTCTCACCACCCTCTGAGTGAAGAAGTTTCCCCTCGTGCTCCCCTCAGACTCCTCGCCTCTCACGTTATCGTCCAGACCGTTGAGCGTTGAAGTGTGATGGTATTGCAGTGAAGAGATGCTTGTCAGAACTTAACAAGGGGACTCTGGTCGTAAAGAGCCGGGCAAGTGGGCCAAGGGCTGGCAGATAAAAGTTTAGGACCATAAGAGCAGAACTCGGCCATTCAGCCCATCGAGTCTGCTCTGCCATTCCATCATGGCTGTTTTATTATCCCATTTTCCTGCCTTCTCTTTTGATTTGGGTCAGTGGAAAGTGAGGGCAGAACTTTGACTGTGAACGATCGGGCCCCGGGGGGAGTGTTGTAGAACAGAGGGTCCTAGGAGTCCGTGTATGTGGTTCCCTGAGCCGTAGGGTGGTGAATCTGCGGAGGTTGTGGAGTCCAAGTCATTGGGTATATTTAAAGTGGAGATTGGTAGGTTCTTGATTAGCCAGGGCATCAAAGGTTACGGGGGAAAAGACAGGAGAATAGGGTTGAGAGGGTTAATAAATTAGCCATGATGAACATGATGAACAGAACAGACTGGATGGGCCGAATGGCCTAATTCTGCTTCAATATCTTAAACTCTGAAAGTGGAGTTCAACAGGGTTTGAGAGGACTAGGGTATAATGCTGAGGTGTTATAAGGCATTGGTCAGACCACACTTGGAGTATTGTGAGCAGTTTCGGTCCCCGTAATCTTAAGAAAGGATGTGATGGCGTTGGAGACGGTCCAGAGGAATGATCCTGGAAATGAAAGGGTTAACGTGTGAGTTGTGTTTGATGGCTCTGGGCCTGTACTCGCTGGAGTTTAGATGAATGATGGGGTTGGGGAATCTTGTGGAAACCTATCGACTATTGAAAGCCACTGATAGAGTGGATGTGGAGAGGATGTTTCCTGTAGTGGGGGAGTCTGGGACCAGAGGACACAGATAGAGTGGATGTGATGTTTCCTATAGTGGGGGAGTCTAGGACCAGAGGACACAGATAGAGTGGATGTGGAGAGGATGTTTCCTATAGTGGGGGAGTCTGGGACCAGAGGACACAGACAGAGTGGATGTGGAGAGGATGTTTCCTATAGTGTGGGAGTATAGGACCAGAGGACACAGATAGAGTGGATGTGGAGAGGATGTTTCCTGTAGTGGGGGAGTCTGGGACCAGAGGACGCAGATAGAGTGGATGTGGAGAGGATGTTTCCTATAGTGGGGGAGTCTAGGACCAGGGGACACAGATAGAGTGGATATGGAGAGGATGTTTCCTATAGTCGGGGAGTCTAGGACCAAAGGACACAGATAGAGTGGATGTGGAGAGGATGTTTCCTATAGTCGGGGAGTCTAGGACCAGAGGACACAGATAGAGTGGATGTGGAGAGGATGTTTCCTATAGTGGGGGAGTCTAGGACCAGAGGACACAGATAGAGTGGATGTGGAGAGGATGTTTCCTATAGTGGGGGAGTCTAGGACCAGAGGACACAGATAGAGTGGATATGGAGAGGATGTTTCCTATAGTCGGGGAGTCTAGGACCGGAGGGCACAGCCTCAGGATAGAAGAACAGAGATGAGGAGGAATTTCTTCAGCCAGAGGGTGGGGAATCTGTGAAACTTGTTGCCACAGACGGCTGTGGAGACCAAGGTATATTTAAAGCGGGGTCGATAGTTTCTTGATTAGTCAGGGCATCAAAGGTTATGGGAAGAAAGCAGGAAAATGGTGTTGAGGGGGTAATAAATCAGCCGTGATCGAATGGCGGAGCAGGTCTTTAATATCTTCTGGGTAAGTGTGATGTGTTGCTTTTCGGAAGACAGAGTGGGAGGGGGAGGCAGGGTTCCACAATGGAACGACTGGGCCCCGAGGAGTGTGGTGGAACAGAGGTGTACGAGTTCTTGGTTCCCCGAAAGTGGAGTCACGGGTAGGCAGGGCTGCGGAGAAGCCCGTCACCGGTGACGGCACTGAGCGCAGAAGCTGGGATGCTGCGGTTGTACAGGACAGTTGTGATCCTGTCGGTGAGGGGTTCCCGCTCATGCTTAACGGTAAGCGTCCATGGCATAAAAAAAAATTGGGAACCCCTGCTGCAGATGCTGGAAATCCAGAGCAACCCACGCGGATCGCTGGAGGAACTCAGCAGGTCAGGCGACATCCATGGAGAGCAACAAACAGTCAATGTTTTGGGCCGAGGCCTTTCACTTTGCTATAGGAATATTATCAAGGTGGAAAGAGTATACTGTCTGCCCGTTACACCACTGGCATTTAGTGCCGCAATGAATCTCCTCCATCTGTGTCCAGATAGAAGGATCCTTCATTACTGTCTCCCTAACAATTTGATTTGACCAGTCGGGGTTTGTTAGCCCTGGAGGACCGGTGCAGCACCCTGACCCTGTGTGGCACAGGTGACCCTACCAAAAGCAGAAAGCCCAGACTCCAGCCAATGTAACCCTCCAGGTCACTGAGGCACACGAGGCTTGGGACGAGTGTTGAGGAGAATTAAATGACGCTTCTCAGCTTCTCGGACCCGGGGACTCAGCTTCCGAGTTACACAGCAGGGAAGCAGGCTTTTCGGCCCACCCAGTCCTGCTAGTCCGAGCTGCCCGCGTTTCACCCATAGCCTTCCATGCGCCTATCCAAATACCTCTCGACTGTCGCAGTTGTATCTGCCTCAACCTCTGCCTCCGGCCGGCCGCTGGCTCGTTCTGGAATCTCGCCACCCTCTATGGCGAAGAATCGCCTTGGGTTGGGCCTCCGTTGGCTAGAGTGTCAGAGAGCAAGGGGTGATTTTGTAGAGGTGTATGAGCACATGAGGGGGTGTAGTTAAGATGAATACTCGGAGCCTTTGCCCTCAGTGTTGGGGAACGAAGAACTGGAGGGTGTCCTGATGAAGAGTTGCCTACTTTTTTAAAAATATATTTTTTATTCCTTATTTTCAACAAACAACAAAAAAATACAGCACGTCCACAAAAGCCATGGCCTTAACAAAATCAAATTAAATATTGAGCAGCAAAAGGGAGAAAAATATAAAGGGAAAAGTGAACCTACACAGCAGAGGTGCACCGCGCCAATAAAACTCCGTCCTCACCCTGTAACAAAGACCAATACCAGGCCCCATATCCTTTCAAAGATAACACGAGGAAACCTGCAGACGCTGGAAATTCAGGCAACACACACAAAATGCTGGTGGTACGCAGCAGGCAGACAGCATTTTGTGTGTGTTGCTCCTTTCAAAGATCTCCCCTCTGTCCTCATTACACAGTCCCAATCTCTCCAAATGTAAAGCGTTTGCCGGTTCTCTCAGCCGCAGGCCATACGTAGGCACAGAGTCCATTTTCCACCTTCGCAGGATTATCTTCTTAGCAATCGCCATTCCAAGCAATGCAGCCACTCTTTCATACTTATTGGCTGAAGATAGGGAGCTTGTTGCTCCAAGGATGGCTATGAACAGGTCCGGTTCTCACCGCTTCCCATAAACCTCAGAGAAACAGTGAAAAATACTTTTCCAGTGTGCATGAAGCTTACAACATGACCAGAATGGAGACTTGCCTACGTATTCCCTCTCCGTAGATGCTGCCCTCCCTGCTGAATTCCTCCTGTGTTGTTCTGGATTTCCAGCATCTGCAGAATCTCTTGTGGTTAAGCCCTGGAGGGTGTTGGATATTGAGGGGAACCCGGGGAGCTATGCTGGCTGGAGTCAGGGCCTTGAAATTTGGCTGTTGGTAAGGTCACCCAGGTCAAAGGGTAGAGGTCAGACTAAGAGTGGTCCATCTAGCCCTCCAGGTCTGGGGGCTCAGCTCAGGGTTAACAACCCGGACTGGTCAAACAAAAACAGCAATGAAGAGTCCTACATCTGAGAGAGATGCTGCTCCTGAGTCTCCTGTGTGAGGGGACATTGCCTCACTACTTTCTTATTTCTAATCTTGCACGACTTATTTAATTTTATTTAGCTATTTATACTTAGTGTAATTTTCCCCTCTATTGTTACGTTCTGCAAAGTACTGCTGCCACAAAGACAACAGATTTCACGACCAGTGCCGGTGATGTTCAACCCGATTCTGATTACCGATTGTGGTTCGATTCCCACCGCGGTCTGTAAGGCGCAGGGGTTAGCGTAACGCGGCTACAGCAGCAGTGACCCGTGTTTAATTCCCGCCACAGTCCATAAGGCGTAGGGATTAGCGTAACGCTGTTACAGCGGCAGTGACCCGCGTTCAATTCCCACCGCGGTCTGTAGGGCGCAGGGGTTAGCGTAACGCTGTTACAGTGGCAGTGACCCGCGTTTGATTCCTGCCGCGGTCTGTAGGGCGCAGGGGTTAGCGTCACGCTGTTACAGCGGCAGTGACCCGCGTTTGATTCCTGCCGCGGTCTGTAGGGCGTAGGGATTAGCGTAACGCTGTTACAGCGACAGTGACCCGCGTTTGATTCCTGCCGCGGTCAGTAAGCTGCTCTCCCCATGAACGCGGAGGTTTCCTCCCACAGTCCAAAGGCGGGCGGGTTAGGAGATTTCGGGGTTGCCACGTTGCCGCTGGAAGTGTGGTGCTTGCGGGCTGCCCCCCCCCAGCATAAGCTTCGCTGATCTGATTTAACACAAACGACGCGTTTCGCTAAGGTTCGATGTACACGTGGCAGAGAAAGCCGATCTCTGGGTGGCGTGGTAGCAATCAGCACCGGCTTTCGATTCCCACTACCGCCTGTGAGGAATTTGCACGTCCTCCCCGTGGCCACGGGAGTTTCCTCCGAGCGCTCCGATGTCCCCCCACCCCACAGTCCAGAGACGTAACCGGTTCGGGTCAGTAAGCTGTGTGGATGTTGGTGTTGGGAGTGCAGTGACTCTTGTGGGCTGTGCCCAACACGTCCTCGGACTGCGTTGGTCGTTTCACCGTATGGTTTGATGTCCGTGGGACAATCTTTAGATTTTCAATGTTTGCAATTTTTTTCCTTCCACCTCCTGGTGTCTCTTCCACACATTCCCTCTCAACATTCCTCCCTCCTCCCTCCCTCACTATCTATTCCCTCCCTCTCTCTCTCTCATATTCGCTCTGCTGTGCACCCACCATCTATTGGATATCTCCCTCTCTATTTCACCCTTCCAGCCTGTCTGCTTCGATTACACCCAAAGACACCCAGGTGACCAATGAACCAGTTCGTCTCTGGATGGTGGGAGGAAACCGGAGCTCCCGCAGGAAACCCATGTGATCATACATGGGGAGCGTGCAAACTCCTCCCAGGTACTGGTGAGGATTGAACCCCTTTCCACTGGCGCTGTCCCCGACACTCCATCAGAAGCTGCATCCCCCTCTTTGACTTTGTCTCTACCTTGGTGTCTGTGCCTCGTTCCACATTACTCCGTCTCGCTTGTTATTTTCGGAGTTCCTCGTAAGCCGGTCACCTTCAGAGACGAGGTCGACGTCTGTCCTGGTTCTCAGATGACTGATTGGGAGCTGTTTTCCCTGGTACAGGCAGGACAGGGGTTTGGTTAATGGGGTGGGTGAGGGCGTGAACTCCTTCCCTATCCGCACTGACCCTCGCTGGGAGAATGGGGCTCTCTTATTGCCTCAGTCACTCTTTCTCCCTCTGTCTCTATCACACTCTTTCACTTGCTCACACACTCACTCTCTCTCACTCACTCACTCTCTCACTTTCTCCCACTCTCTCTCACTTTCTCTCTCTCACTTTCTCTGTCTCTCTCACTCACTCACTCATTCACTGACTCAATCACACACTCAACTCTCTCTCACTTTCTCTCCCACTCTCTCTCTCTCTCTCTCACTCACTCACTCACTCATTCACTGTCACTCTCTCTCACACTCACTCACTCACACATTCTGGGTGTCCCTTGTTTTTCAATAATTAGCCCAATTCTAGATTCTCCCCCATCTGAATCTGAATCAGGTTTAATATCATTGGCATATGTTGTGAAATTTGTTACCTTGACAGCAGCAGTACATGATAAGTAAATATAGAGAAAACTGAATTACAGTAAATATATATGTATGGTGAATAGTTAAATTAAAATAAGCAGTGCAAAAAAAAAGTAGTGAGGTAGTGTTTACAGGTTCATCGTCCATTCAGAAATCAGATGGTAGAGGGGAAGAAGCTGTTCCTGAATCGTTGAGTGTGTGTCTTCAGGCTCCTGTACCTCCTCCCCGATGGCAGAGGGGAAGAAGCTGTTCCTGAATCGTTGAGTGTGTGTCTTCAGGCTCCTGTACCTCCTCCCTGATGGCAGAGGGGAAGAAGCTGTTCCTGAATCGCTGAGTGTGCGGCTTCAGGCTCCTGTACCCCCTCCCTGATGGCAGAGGGGAAGAAGCTGTTCCTGAATCGCTGAGTGTGTGTCTTCAGGCTCCTGTACCTCCTCCCTGATGGCAGAGGGGAAGAAGCTGTTCCTGAATCGCTGAGTGTGTGTCTTCAGGCTCCTGTACCTCCTCCCTGATGGTAGCAATGAGAAGAGGGCATGTCCTGAGTGATGGAGGTCCGTGATGATGGACACTGTCTCTCTGAGGCACCGCTCCTTGAAGATGTCCTGGATAGTACAGAGGCTGGTACTTATGATGGAGCCGACTGAGATTACAAGCTCCTGCAGCTTGCTTCGATCCTGTGTAGTGCCCCCACCCCCAAACCAGACAGTGATGCAGCCAGTCAGAATGCTGTCCATGGTTCATTTGTAGCAGTTTTCGGGTGTTGTAGTTGACATACCCAATCTCCCTAAACTCTTAATGAAATATAGCCGCTGTCCTGCCTCCTTTATAACTACATCGATATGTTGGGACCAGGTTAGATCCTCAGAGATCTTGACACCCAGGAACTTGAAACTGCTCACTCTCTCCACTTCTGATCCCTTGGTGAGGATTGGTATGTGTTCTTTCGTTTTACCCTTCCTGAAGTCCACAGTCAGCTCTTTGGTCTTCCTGACGTTGAGCACCAGGTTGTTGCTGCAACACCAGTTGGCATATCTCATTCCTGTACGCCCTCTCGTCACCACCTGAGATCTTGACAATGATGGTGGTATCGTCGGCGAACGTACAGATGGTATTTGAGCTGTGCCTGGCCACACAGTCATGGGTGTGGAGAGATTGCAGTGTTGAATTGCAGTGATATTAATTCTGATTCTGAATAATTTTAGACGTTGCTGAGGCCTGAATCGGAGTTTGTGTGAAGTTCTGGTGAACCCACCATCAGGGAATATGTCAATAAGATTGAACGAGTGCAAGAAACAGTTACAAAGGTGTATACTGGGACGTAAGACCTGAGTTATAGGGAAAGGTTGAATAGGTTTGCACTTTATTCCCTGGAGCGTAGGAGAATGAGAGGAGATTTGATGATGGTATACCAGATTACGAGGGGTATAGATAGGGTAAATGAAAAGAGGCTTTTTCCACTGAGGTTGGGTGAGTCATAGGTCAAGGGTGAAAGGTGAAACATGTAAGGGGAACTTCGAGTTGTAGCTTTCAGGAGTACAAGGCCTGAAAGGACAGTGGGGGCACTTCTGAAAAGGACGGGTGGGGGGGGGGAATAGGAGGAATAGAGAGTGGAACTGACTGTAAACTTCGCACAGTTTGAATGGGCCAAAAGACCTCTCTGAATCTGATTGCTTGGTCCTACAGTCACGTGTGAGAGGGGTGGCTGTACTCTCTGTCAGTCCGCATTGGCAGTCCCAGGCGATAGACTGTGTCTGTGTGTCTGAACACGATCCGTTAATCCCCAGGGATTAGGGAAAGGAACGGCTGGGGAAATTCCCAACGACATGATGGGAATGACTGGGGATTCTGGGTCAAGGAAGGAGTTAGAGAGCAAAGTCTTAGTTTAACTCTGGTGGGTGTGAGAGAGACCCGACCCCAGTGAGGGTCAGTGTGTGTGTGGGACCGTCCCCCAGTGAGGGTCAGTGTTTGTGCAGGACCGTCCCCCGGTGAGGGTCAGTGTGTCTGTGGGACTGTCCCCTAGTGAGGGTCAGTGTGTGGGTGTGACCGTCCCCCAGTGAGGGTCAGTTTGTGTGTGGGACCGTCCCCCAGTGAGGGTCAGTGTGTGTGGGACCGTCCCCCAGTGAGGGTCAGTGTGTGTGTGGGACAGTCCCCCAGAGAGGGTCAGTGTGTGTGGAACGAACCCCAGTGAGGGTCAGTGTGTGTGTGGGACCGTCCACCAGTGAGGGTCAGTGTGTGTGTGGGACCGTCCCCCGGTGAGGGTCAGTATGTGTGTGGGACCGTCCCCCGGTGAGGGTCAGTATGTGTGTGGGACCGTCCCCCAGTGAGGGTCAGTGTGTGTGGGACCGTTCCCCAGTGAGGGTCAGTGTGTGTGGGACCGTCCCCCAGTGAGGGTCAGTGTATGTGGGACCGTCCCCCAGTGAGGGTCAGTTTGTGTGTGGACCGTCCCCCGGTGAGGGTTAGTGTGTGTGTGTGTGTGTGTGGGACCGTCCCCCAGTGAGGGTCAGTGTGTGTGGTACCGTCCCCCAGTGAGGGTCAGTGAGTGTGTGTGTGGGTCCGTCCCCCAATGAGGGTCAGTGTGTGTGTGGGTCTGTCCCCTAGTGAGGGTCAGTGTGTGTGGGACCGTCCCCCAGTGAGGGTCAGTGTGTGTGTGTGACCGTCCCCCAGTGAGGGTCACTGTGTGTGTGGGACTGTCCCCCAGTGAGGGTCAGTGTGTGTGGGACCGTCCCCCGGTGAGGGTCAGTGTGTGTGTGGGACAGTCCCCCAGTGAGGGTCAGTGTGTGTGTGGGACCGTCCCCCGGTGAGGGTCAGTGTGTGTGTGGGACCGTCCCCCAGTGAGGGTCAGTGTGTGTGTGGGACCGTCCCCCAGTGAGTTAGTGTGTGTGTGTGTGGGACCGTCCCCCAGGGAGGGTCAGTGTGTGTGTGGGACCGTCCCCCAGTGAGGGTCAGTGTTTGTGCAGGACCGTCCCCCGGTGAGGGTCAGTGTGTGTGTGGGACTGTCCCCTAGTGAGGGTCAGTGTGTGGGTGTGACCGTTCCCCAGTGAGGGTCAGTTTGTGTGTGGGACCGTCCCCCAGTGAGGGTCAGTGTGTGTGGGACCGTCCCCCAGTGAGGGTCAGTGTGTGTGTGGGACAGTCCCCCAGAGAGGGTCAGTGTGTGTGGAACCGACCCCCAGTGAGGGTCAGTGTGTGTGTGTGACCGTCCACCAGTGAAGGTCAGTGTGTGTGGGACCATCCCCCAGTGAGGGTCAGTGTGTGTGTGGGACTGACCCCCGGTGAGGGTCAGTATGTGTGTGGGACCGTCCCCCGGTGAGGGTCAGTATGTGTGTGGGACCGTCCCCCAGTGAGGGTCAGTGTGTGTGGGACCGTCCCCCAGTGACGGTCAGTGTGTGTGTGGGACAGTCCCCCAGAGAGGGTCAGTGTGTGTGGAACCGACCCCCAGTGAGGGTCAGTGTGTGTGTGGGACCGTCCACCAGTGAAGGTCAGTGTGTGTGGGACCGTCCCCCAGTGAGGGTCAGTGTGTGTGTGGGACTGACCCCCAGTGAGGGTCAGTATGTGTGTGGGACCGTCCCCCAGTGAGGGTCAGTATGTGTGTGGGACTGTCCCCCAGTGAGGGTCAGTGTGTGTGGGACCGTCCCCCAGTGAGGGTCAGTGTGTGTGGGACCGTCCCCCAGTGAGGGTCAGTGTATGTGGGACCGTCCCCCAGTGAGGGTCAGTTTGTGTGTGGACCGTCCCCCGGTGAGGGTTAGTGTGTGTGTGTGTGTGTGTGGGACCGTCCCCCAGTGAGGGTCAGTGTGTGTGGTACCGTCCCCCAGTGAGGGTCAGTGTGTGTGTGTGTGGGACCGTCCCCCAATGAGGGTCAGTGTGTGTGTGGGTCTGTCCCCTAGTGAGGGTCAGTGTGTGTGGGACCGTCCCCCAGTGAGGGTCAGTGTGTGTGTGTGAACGTCCCCCAGTGAGGGTCACTGTGTGTGTGGGACTGTCCCCCAGTGAGGGTCAGTGTGTGTGGGACCGTCCCCCGGTGAGGGTCAGTGTGTGTGTGGGACAGTCCCCCAGTGAGGGTCAGTGTGTGTGTGGGACCGTCCCCCGGTGAGGGTCAGTGTGTGTGTGGGACCGTCCCCCAGTGAGTTAGTGTGTGTGTGTGTGTGTGTGGGACCGTCCCCCAGTGAGGGTCAGTGTGTGTGTGGGACCGTCCCCCAGTGAGGGTCAGTGTGTGTGTGTGGGACCGTCCCCCAGTGAGGGTCAGTGTGTGTGTGTGGGACCGTCCCCCAGGGAGGGTCAGTGTGTGTGACGGACCGTCCCCCAGTGAGGGTCAGTGTTTGTGCAGGACCGTCCCCCGGTGAGGGTCAGTGTGTGTGTGGGACCGTCCCCCAGTGTGTTAGTGTGTGTGTGTGTGTGTGTGTGTGGGACCGTCCCCCAGTGAGGGTCAGTGTGTGTGTGTGGGACCGTCCCCCAGTGAGGGTCAGTGTGTGTGTGGGACCATCCCCCAGTGAGGGTCAGTGTGTGTGGGACCGTCCCCCAGTGAGGGTCAGTGTGTGTGTGTGGGACCGTCCCCCAGTGAGGGTCAGTGTGTGTGTGTGGGACCGTCCCCCAGTGAGGGTCAGTGTGTGTGTGGGACCGTCCCCCAATGAGTGTCAGTGTGTGTGAGACCGTCCCCCAGTGAGGGTCAGTGTGTGTGGGACTGTCCCGCGGTGAGGGTCAGTGTGTGTGTGGGACCGTCCCCCAGTGAGGGTCAGTGTGTTTGTGGGACCGTCCCCCAGTGTGTTAGTGTGTGTGTGTGTGTGGGACCGTCCCCCAGTGAGGGTCAGTGTGTGTGTGTGGGACCGTCCCCCAGTGAGGGTCAGTGTGTGTGTGGGACCGTCCCCCAGTGAGGGTCAGTGTGTGTGTGGGACCGTCCCCCAGTGTGTTAGTGTGTGTGTGTGACCGTCCCCCAGTGAGGGTCAGTGTGTGTGGGACTGTCCCCCGGTGAGGGTCAGTGTGTGTGTGGGACCGTCCCCCAGTGAGGGTCAGTGTGTGTGTGGGACCGTCCCCCAGTGAGGGTCAGTGTGTGTGTGTGGGACCGTCCCCCAGTGAGGGTCAGTGTCTGTGTGGGACCATCCCCCAGTGAGGGTCAGTGTGTGTGGGACCGTCCCCCAGTGTGGGTCAGTGTGTGTGTGGGACCGTCCCACAGTGAGGGTGAGTGTGTGTGTGGGACCGTCCCCCAGTGAGGGTCAGGGTGTGTGTGGGACCGTCCCCCGGTGAGGGTCAGTGTGTTTGTGCAGGACCGTCCCCCGGTGAGGGTCAGTGTGTGTGTGGGACTGTCCCCTAGTGAGGGTCAGTGTGTGGGTGTGACCGTTCCCCAGTGAGGGTCAGTTTGTGTGTGGGACCGTCCCCCAGTGAGGGTCAGTGTGTGTGGGACCGTCCCCCAGTGAGGGTCAGTGTGTGTGTGGGACAGTCCCCCAGAGAGGGTCAGTGTGTGTGGAACCGACCCCCAGTGAGGGTCAGTGTGTGTGTGTGACCGTCCACCAGTGAAGGTCAGTGTGTGTGGGACCATCCCCCAGTGAGGGTCAGTGTGTGTGTGGGACTGACCCCCGGTGAGGGTCAGTATGTGTGTGGGACCGTCCCCCGGTGAGGGTCAGTATGTGTGTGGGACCGTCCCCCAGTGAGGGTCAGTGTGTGTGGGACCGTCCCCCAGTGACGGTCAGTGTGTGTGTGGGACAGTCCCCCAGAGAGGGTCAGTGTGTGTGGAACCGACCCCCAGTGAGGGTCAGTGTGTGTGTGGGACCGTCCACCAGTGAAGGTCAGTGTGTGTGGGACCGTCCCCCAGTGAGGGTCAGTGTGTGTGTGGGACTGACCCCCAGTGAGGGTCAGTATGTGTGTGGGACCGTCCCCCAGTGAGGGTCAGTATGTGTGTGGGACTGTCCCCCAGTGAGGGTCAGTGTGTGTGGGACCGTCCCCCAGTGAGGGTCAGTGTGTGTGGGACCGTCCCCCAGTGAGGGTCAGTGTATGTGGGACCGTCCCCCAGTGAGGGTCAGTTTGTGTGTGGACCGTCCCCCGGTGAGGGTTAGTGTGTGTGTGTGTGTGTGTGGGACCGTCCCCCAGTGAGGGTCAGTGTGTGTGGTACCGTCCCCCAGTGAGGGTCAGTGTGTGTGTGTGTGGGACCGTCCCCCAATGAGGGTCAGTGTGTGTGTGGGTCTGTCCCCTAGTGAGGGTCAGTGTGTGTGGGACCGTCCCCCAGTGAGGGTCAGTGTGTGTGTGTGAACGTCCCCCAGTGAGGGTCACTGTGTGTGTGGGACTGTCCCCCAGTGAGGGTCAGTGTGTGTGGGACCGTCCCCCGGTGAGGGTCAGTGTGTGTGTGGGACAGTCCCCCAGTGAGGGTCAGTGTGTGTGTGGGACCGTCCCCCGGTGAGGGTCAGTGTGTGTGTGGGACCGTCCCCCAGTGAGTTAGTGTGTGTGTGTGTGTGTGTGGGACCGTCCCCCAGTGAGGGTCAGTGTGTGTGTGGGACCGTCCCCCAGTGAGGGTCAGTGTGTGTGTGTGGGACCGTCCCCCAGTGAGGGTCAGTGTGTGTGTGTGGGACCGTCCCCCAGGGAGGGTCAGTGTGTGTGACGGACCGTCCCCCAGTGAGGGTCAGTGTTTGTGCAGGACCGTCCCCCGGTGAGGGTCAGTGTGTGTGTGGGACCGTCCCCCAGTGTGTTAGTGTGTGTGTGTGTGTGTGTGTGTGGGACCGTCCCCCAGTGAGGGTCAGTGTGTGTGTGTGGGACCGTCCCCCAGTGAGGGTCAGTGTGTGTGTGGGACCATCCCCCAGTGAGGGTCAGTGTGTGTGGGACCGTCCCCCAGTGAGGGTCAGTGTGTGTGTGTGGGACCGTCCCCCAGTGAGGGTCAGTGTGTGTGTGTGGGACCGTCCCCCAGTGAGGGTCAGTGTGTGTGTGGGACCGTCCCCCAATGAGTGTCAGTGTGTGTGAGACCGTCCCCCAGTGAGGGTCAGTGTGTGTGGGACTGTCCCGCGGTGAGGGTCAGTGTGTGTGTGGGACCGTCCCCCAGTGAGGGTCAGTGTGTTTGTGGGACCGTCCCCCAGTGTGTTAGTGTGTGTGTGTGTGTGGGACCGTCCCCCAGTGAGGGTCAGTGTGTGTGTGTGGGACCGTCCCCCAGTGAGGGTCAGTGTGTGTGTGGGACCGTCCCCCAGTGAGGGTCAGTGTGTGTGTGGGACCGTCCCCCAGTGTGTTAGTGTGTGTGTGTGACCGTCCCCCAGTGAGGGTCAGTGTGTGTGGGACTGTCCCCCGGTGAGGGTCAGTGTGTGTGTGGGACCGTCCCCCAGTGAGGGTCAGTGTGTGTGTGGGACCGTCCCCCAGTGAGGGTCAGTGT
This sequence comes from Hypanus sabinus, assembly GCF_030144855.1. Taxonomy (NCBI): domain Eukaryota; kingdom Metazoa; phylum Chordata; class Chondrichthyes; order Myliobatiformes; family Dasyatidae; genus Hypanus; species Hypanus sabinus. Next base: position 31,288,206 of record NC_082736.1, on the reverse strand, counting down.
GTGTGTGTGGGACCGTCCCCCAGTGAGGGTCAGTGTCTGTGTGGGACCATCCCCCAGTGAGGGTCAGTGTGTGTGGGACCGTCCCCCAGTGTGTTAGTGTGTGTGTGTGTGTGTGTGGGACCGTCCCCCAGTGAGGGTGAGTGTGTGTGTGTGGGACCGTCCCCCAGTGAGGGTCAGTGTGTGTGTGTGGGACCGTCCCCCAGTGAGGGTCAGTGTGTGTGTGTGGGACCGTCCCCCAGTGAGGGTCAGTGTGTGTGTGGGACCGTCCCCCAGTGAGGGTCAGTGTGTGTGTGGGACCGAACCCCAATGAGTGTCAGTGTGTGTGAGACCGTCCCCCAGTGAGGGTCAGTGTGTGTGTGGGACCGTCCCCCAGTGAGGGTCAGTGTGTGTGTGTGTGTGTGTGGGACCGTCCCCCGCTGAGGGTCAGTGTGTGTGTGTGGGACTGTCCCCCAGTGAGGGTCAGTGTGTGTGGGACGGTCCCCCAGTGAGGGTCAGTGTGTGTGGGACCGTCCCCCAGTGAGGGTCAGTGTGTGTGGGACCGTCCCCCAGTGAGGGTCAGTGTGTGTGGGACTGTCCCCAGGTGAGGGTCAGTGTGTGTGTGTGACCGTCCCCCAGTGAGGGTCACTCTGTGTGTGGGACCGTCCCCCAGTGAGGGTCAGTGTGTGTGGGACCGTCCCCCAGTGAGGGTCAGTGTGTGTGTGGGACCGTCCCCCAGTGAGGGTCAGTGTGTGTGTGTGGTACTGACCCCCGGTGAGGGTCAGTATGTGTGTGGGACCGTCCCCCGGTGAGGGTCAGTATGTGTGTGGGACCGTCCCCCAGTGAGGGTCAGTGTGTGTGGGACCGTTCCCCAGTGAGGGTCAGTGTGTGTGGGACCGTCCCCCAGTGAGGGTCAGTGTATGTGGGACCGTCCCCCAGTGAGGGTCAGTTTGTGTGTGGACCGTCCCCCGGTGAGGGTTAGTGTGTGTGTGTGTGTGTGTGGGACCGTCCCCCAGTGAGGGTCAGTGTGTGTGGTACCGTCCCCCAGTGAGGGTCAGTGAGTGTGTGTGTGGGTCCGTCCCCCAATGAGGGTCAGTGTGTGTGTGGGTCTGTCCCCTAGTGAGGGTCAGTGTGTGTGGGACCGTCCCCCAGTGAGGGTCAGTGTGTGTGTGTGACCGTCCCCCAGTGAGGGTCACTGTGTGTGTGGGACTGTCCCCCAGTGAGGGTCAGTGTGTGTGGGACCGTCCCCCGGTGAGGGTCAGTGTGTGTGTGGGACAGTCCCCCAGTGAGGGTCAGTGTGTGTGTGGGACCGTCCCCCGGTGAGGGTCAGTGTGTGTGTGGGACCGTCCCCCAGTGAGGGTCAGTGTGTGTGTGGGACCGTCCCCCAGTGAGTTAGTGTGTGTGTGTGTGTGGGACCGTCCCCCAGGGAGGGTCAGTGTGTGTGTGGGACCGTCCCCCAGTGAGGGTCAGTGTTTGTGCAGGACCGTCCCCCGGTGAGGGTCAGTGTGTGTGTGGGACTGTCCCCTAGTGAGGGTCAGTGTGTGGGTGTGACCGTTCCCCAGTGAGGGTCAGTTTGTGTGTGGGACCGTCCCCCAGTGAGGGTCAGTGTGTGTGGGACCGTCCCCCAGTGAGGGTCAGTGTGTGTGTGGGACAGTCCCCCAGAGAGGGTCAGTGTGTGTGGAACCGACCCCCAGTGAGGGTCAGTGTGTGTGTGTGACCGTCCACCAGTGAAGGTCAGTGTGTGTGGGACCGTCCCCCAGTGAGGGTCAGTGTGTGTGTGGGACTGACCCCCGGTGAGGGTCAGTATGTGTGTGGGACCGTCCCCAGGTGAGGGTCAGTATGTGTGTGGGACCGTTCCCCCAGTGAGGGTCAGTGTGTGTGGGACCGTCCCCCAGTGACGGTCAGTGTGTGTGTGGGACAGTCCCCAGAGAGGGTCAGTGTGTGTGGAACCGACCCCCAGTGAGGGTCAGTGTGTGTGTGGGACCGTCCACCAGTGAAGGTCAGTGTGTGTGGGACCGTCCCCCAGTGAGGGTCAGTGTGTGTGTGGGACTGACCCCCGGTGAGGGTCAGTATGTGTGTGGGACCGTCCCCCAGTGAGGGTCAGTATGTGTGTGGGACTGTCCCCCAGTGAGGGTCAGTGTGTGTGGGACCGTCCCCCCAGTGAGGGTCAGTGTGTGTGGGACCGTCCCCCAGTGAGGGTCAGTGTATGTGGGACCGTCCCCCAGTGAGGGTCAGTTTGTGTGTGGACCGTCCCCCGGTGAGGGTTAGTGTGTGTGTGTGTGTGTGTGGGACCGTCCCCCAGTGAGGGTCAGTGTGTGTGGTACCGTCCCCCAGTGAGGGTCAGTGTGTGTGTGTGTGGGACCGTCCCCAATGAGGGTCAGTGTGTGTGTGGGTCTGTCCCCTAGTGAGGGTCAGTGTGTGTGGGACCGTCCCCCAGTGAGGGTCAGTGTGTGTGTGTGAACGTCCCCCAGTGAGGGTCACTGTGTGTGTGGGACTGTCCCCCAGTGAGGGTCAGTGTGTGTGGGACCGTCCCCCGGTGAGGGTCAGTGTGTGTGTGGGACCGTCCCCCGGTGAGGGTCAGTGTGTGTGTGGGACAGTCCCCCAGTGAGGGTCAGTGTGTGTGTGGGACCGTCCCCCGGTGAGGGTCAGTGTGTGTGTGGGACCGTCCCCCAGTGAGTTAGTGTGTGTGTGTGTGTGTGTGGGACCGTCCCCCAGTGAGGGTCAGTGTGTGTGTGGGACCGTCCCCCAGTGAGGGTCAGTGTGTGTGTGTGGGACCGTCCCCCAGTGAGGGTCAGTGTGTGTGTGTGGGACCGTCCCCCAGGGAGGGTCAGTGTGTGTGACGGACCGTCCCCCAGTGAGGGTCAGTGTTTGTGCAGGACCGTCCCCCGGTGAGGGTCAGTGTGTGTGTGGGACCGTCCCCCCAGTGTGTTAGTGTGTGTGTGTGTGTGTGTGTGGGACCGTCCCCCAGTGAGGGTCAGTGTGTGTGTGGGACCATCCCCCAGTGAGGGTCAGTGTGTGTGGGACCGTCCCCCAGTGTGTCAGTGTGTGTGTGTGTGTGTGTGTGGGACCGTCCCCAGTGAGGGTCAGTGTGTGTGTGTGGGACCGTCCCCCAGTGAGGGTCAGTGTGTGTGTGTGGGACCGTCCCCCAGTGAGAGTCAGTGTGTGTGTGGGACCGTCCCCCAATGAGTGTCAGTGTGTGTGAGACCGTCCCCCAGTGAGGGTCAGTGTGTGTGGGACTGTCCCGCGGTGAGGGTCAGTGTGTGTGTGGGACCGTCCCCCAGTGAGGGTCAGTGTGTTTGTGGGACCGTCCCCCAGTGTGTTAGTGTGTGTGTGTGTGTGGGACCGTCCCCCAGTGAGGGTGAGTGTGTGTGTGTGGGACCGTCCCCCAGTGAGGGGTCAGTGTGTGTGTGTGGGACCGTCCCCCAGTGAGGGTCAGTGTGTGTGTGTGGGACCGTCCCCCAGTGAGGGTCAGTGTGTGTGTGGGACCGTCCCCCAGTGAGGGTCAGTGTGTGTGTGGGACCGAACCCCAATGAGTGTCAGTGTGTGTGAGACCGTCCCCCAGTGAGGGTCAGTGTGTGTGTGGGACCGTCCCCCAGTGAGGGTCAGTGTGTGTGTGTGTGTGTGTGGGACCGTCCCCCGGTGAGGGTCAGTGTGTGTGTGTGGGACTGTCCCCCAGTGAGGGTCAGTGTGTGTGGGACGGTCCCCCAGTGAGGGTCAGTGTGTGTGGGACCGTCCCCCAGTGAGGGTCAGTGTGTGTGGGACTGTCCCCAGGTGAGGGTCAGTGTGTGTGTGTGACCGTCCCCCAGTGAGGGTCACTCTGTGTGTGGGACCGTCCCCCAGTGAGGGTCAGTGTGTGTGGGACCGTCCCCCAGTGAGGGTCAGTGTGTGTGTGGGACCGTCCCCCAGTGAGGGTCAGTGTGTGTGTGGGACAGTCCCCCAGTGAGGGTCAGTGTGTGTGTGGGACCGTCCCCCAGTGAGGTCAGTGTGTGTGTGGGACCGTCCCCCAGTGAGGGTCAGTGTGTGTGTGGGACCATCCCCCAGTGAGGGTCAGTGTGTGTGGGACCGTCCCCCAGTGTGTTAGTGTGTGTGTGTGTGTGTGTGTGGGACCGTCCCCCAGTGAGGGTCAGTGTGTGTGTGTGGGACCGTCCCCCAGTGAGGATCAGTGTGTGTGGGACCGTCCCCCAGTGTGTTAGTGTGTGTGTGTGTGTGGGACCGTCCCCCAGTGAGGATCAGTGTGTGTGGGACCGTCCCCCAGTGTGTTAGTGTGTGTGTGTGTGTGTGTGTGTGTGTGGGACCGTCCCCCAGTGAGGGTCAGTGTGTGTGTGTGGGACGGTCCCCCAGTGAGGGTCAGTGTGTGTGTGTGGGACCGTCCCCCAGTGAGGGTCAGTGTGTGTGGGACTGTCCCCCGGTGAGGGTCAGTGTGTGTGGGACCGTCCCCCAGTGAGGGTCAGTATGTGTGGGACTGTCCCCCAGTGAGGATCAGTGTGTGTGTGGGACCGTCCCCCGGTGAGGGTCAGTGTGTGTGTGGGACCGTCCCCCAGTGAGGGTCAGTGTGTGTGTGGGACCGTCCCCCAGTGAGGGTCAGTGTGTGTGCGGGACCGTCCCCCAGTGAGGGTCAGTGTGTGTGCGGGACCGTCCCCCAGTGTGTTAGTGTGTGTGTGTGTGTGTGTGTGTGGGACCGTCCCCCAGTGAGGGTCAGTGTGTGTGTGGGACCGTCCCCCAGTGAGGGTCAGTGTGTGTGCGGGTCCGTCCCCCGGTGAGGGTCAGTGTGTGTGTGGGACTGTCCCCTAGTGAGGGTCAGTGTGTGGGTGTGACCGTCCCCCAGTGAGGGTCAGTTTGTGTGCGGGACCGTCCCACAGTGAGGGTCAGTGTGTGTGGGACAGTCCCCCAGAGAGGGTCAGTGTGTGTGGAACCGACCCCCAGTGAGGGTCAGTGTGTGTGTGGGTCTGTCCCCTAGTGAGGGTCAGTGTGTGTGGGACCGTCCCCCAGTGAGGGTCAGTGTGTGTGTGGGACCGTCCCCCAGTGAGGGTCAGTGTGTGTGTGGGACCGTCCCCCAGTGAGGGTCAGTGTGTGTGTGGGACCGTCCCCCAGTGAGGGTCTGTGTGTGAGGGACCGTCCCCCAGTGAGGGTCAGTGTGTGTGTGGGACCGTACCCCAGTGAGGGTCTGTGTATGAGGGACCGTCCCCCAGTGAGGGTCAGTGTGTGTGGGACTGTCCCCCGGTGAGGGTCAGTGTGTGTGGGACTGTCCCCCGGTGAGGGTCAGTGTGTGTGGGACTGACCCCCGGTGAGAGTCAGTGTGCGTGTGGGACCGTCCCCCAGTGAGGATCAGTGTGTGTGGGACCGTCCCCCAGTGAGGGTCAGTGTGTGTGTGTGTGTGGGACCGTCCCCCGGTGAGGGTCAGTGTGTGTGTGTGGGACCGTCCCCCAGTGAGGGTCAGTGTGTGTGTGTGTGTGGGACCGTCCCCCGGTGAGGGTCAGTGTGTGTGTGTGGGACCGTCCCCCAGTGAGGGTCAGTGTGTGTGTGTGTGTGTGTGGGACCGTCCCCCGGTGAGGGTCAGTGTGTGTGTGGTACCGTCCCCCACTGAGGGTCAGTGTGTGTGGGACCGTCCCCCAGTGAGGGTCAGTGTATGTGGGACCGTCCCCCAGTGAGGGTCAGTTTGTGTGTGGGACCGTCCCCCGGTGAGAGTCAGTGTGTGTGGGACCGTCCCCCAGTGAGGGTTAGTGTGTGTGTGTGTGTGTGTGTGTGGGACCGTCCCCCAGTGAGTGTCAGTGTGTGTGGGACTGTCCCCCGGTGAGGGTCAGTGTGTATGTGGGACCGTCCCCCAGTGAGGGTCAGTGTGTGTGTGGGACCGTCCCCCAGTGTGTTAGTGTGTGTGTGTGACCGTCCCCCAGTGAGGGTCAGTGTGTGTGTGTGGGACCGTCCCCCAGTGAGGGTCAGTGTGTGTGTGGGACCGTCCCCCAGTGAGGGTCAGTTTGTGTGTGGTACTGTCCCCCAGTGAGGGTCAGTGTGTGTGTGGTACTGTCCCCCAGTGAGGGTCAGTGTGTGTGTGGGACCGTCCCACCAGTGAGGGTCAGTGTGTGTGTGGGACCGTCCCCCAGTGAGGGTCAGTGTGTGTGTGGGACTGTCCCCCAGTGAGGGTCAGTCTGTGTGGGACTGTCCCCCAGTGAGGGTCAGTGTGTGTGTGGGACCGTCCCCCAGTGAGGGTCAGTGTGTGTGTGGTACCGTCCCCCAGTGAGGGTCAGTATGTGTGGGACCGTCCCCCAGTGAGGGTCAGTGTGTGTGTGGGACCGTCCCCCAATGAGGGTCAGTGTGTGTGTGGGACCGTCCCACAGTGAGGGTCAGTGTGTGTGGGACCGTCCCCCAGTGAGGGTCAGTGTGTGTGTGGGACCGTCCCCCAGTGAGGGTCAGTGTGTGTGTGGGACCGTCCCCCAGTGAGGGTCAGTGTGTGTGGGACTGTCCCCCACTGAGGGTCAGTGTGTGTGTGGGATCACCCCCCGGTGAGGGTCAGTGTGTGTGTGTGGGACCGTCCCCCAGAGAGAGTCAGTGTGTGTGGGACTGTCCCCCAGAGAGCGTCAGTGTGTGTGTGGGACCGTCCCCCAGTGAGGGTCAGTGTGTGTGTGGGACCGTCCCCCAGTGAGGGTTAGTGTGTGTGTGTGTGTGTGTGTGTGTGTGTGTGGGACCGTCCCCCAGTGAGGGTCAGTGTGTGTGGGACTGTCCCCCGGTGAGGGTCAGTGTCTGTGTGGGACTGTCCCCCAGTGAGGGTCAGTGTGTGTGTGGGACCGTCCCCCAGTGAGGGTCAGTGTGTGTGGGACTGTCCCCCGGTGAGGGTCAGTGTGTGTGTGGGACCGTCCCCCGGTGAGGGTCAGTGTGTGTGTGTGACCGTCCCCCAGTGAGGGTCAGTGTGTGTGTGTGGGACCGTCCCCCAGTGAGGGTCAGTGTGTGTGTGGGACCGTCCCCCAGTGAGGGTCAGTTTGTGTGTGGTACTGTCCCCCAGTGAGGGTCAGTGTGTGTGTGGTACAGTCCCCCAGTGAGGGTCAGTGTGTGTGTGGGACCGTCGCACCAGTGAGGGTCAGAGTGTGTGTGGGACCGTCCCCCAGTGAGGGTCAGGCTGTGTGGAACCGTCCCCCAGTGAGGCTCAGTGTGTGTGTGGGACCGTCCCCCAGTGAGGGTCAGTGTGTGTGTGGGACCGTCCCACAGTGAGGGTCAGTATGTGTGGGACCGTCCCCCAGTGAGGGTCAGTGTGTGTGTGGGACTGTCCCCCGGTGAGGGTCAGTGTGTGTGTGGGACCATCCCCCATGAGGGTCAGTGTGAGTGTGGGTCCGTCCCCCAGTGAGGGTCAGTGTGTGTGTGTGTGTGGGACCGTCCCCCAGTGAGGGTCAGTGTGTGTGTGTGACCGTCCCCCGGTGAGGGTCAGTGTGTGTGTGGGACCGTCCCCCGGTGAGAGTCAGTGTGTGTGGGACCGTCCCCCAGTGAGGGTTAGTGTGTGTGTGTGTGTGTGTGTGGGACCGTCCCCCAGTGAGTGTCAGTGTGTGTGGGACTCTCCCCCGGTGAGGGTCAGTGTGTGTGTGGGACCGTCCCCCAGTGAGGGTCAGTGTGTGTGTGGGACCACCCCCAGTGAGGGTCAGTTTGTGTGGGACTGTCCCCCGGTGAGGGTCAGTGTGTGTGTGGGACCGTCCCCCAGTGAGGGTCACTGTGTGTGTGGGACCGTCCCCCTGTGTGTTAGTGTGTGTGTGTGACCGTCCCCCAGTGAGGGTCAGTGTGTGTGTGTGGGACCGTCCCCCAGTGAGGGTCAGTGTGTGTGTGGGACCGTCCCCCAGTGAGGGTCAGTTTGTGTGTGGGACTGTCCCCCAGTGAGGGTCAGTGTGTGTGTGGTACTGTCCCCCAGTGAGGGTCAGTGTGTGTGTGGGACCGTCCCACCAGTGAGGGTCAGTGTGTGTGTGGGACCGTCCCCCTGTGAGGGTCAGTGTGTGTGTGGGACCGTCCCCCAGTGAGGGTCAGTATGTGTGGGACCGTCCCCCAGTGAGGGTCGGTGTGTGTGTGGGACCGTCCCCCAGTGAAGGTCAGTGTGTCTGTGGGACCGTCCCCCGGTGAGGGTCAGTGTGAGTGTGGGACCGTCCCCCGGTGAGGGTCAGTGTGTGTGTGTGGGACCGTCCCCCGGTGAGGGTCAGAGTGTGTGTGGGACCGTCCCCCAGTGAAGGTCAGTGTGTGTGTGGGACCGTCCCCCAGTGAGGGTCAGTGTGTGTGTGGGACCGTCCCCCAGTGAGGGTCAGTGTGTGTGTGTGACCGTCCCCCGGTGAGGGTCAGTGTGTGTGTGGGACTGTCCCCCAGTGAGGGTCAGTGTGTGTGTGTGACCGTCCCCCAGTGAGGGTCAGTGTGTGTGTGGACCAGGGTCAGTGTGTGTGTGGGACCGTCCCCCAGAGAGGATCTGTGTATGAGGGACCGTCCCCCAGTGAGGGTCAGTGTGTGTGTGGGACCGTCCCCCAGTGTGTTAGTGTGTGTGTGTGACCGTCCCCCAGTGAGGGTCAGTGTGTGTGTGTGGGACCGTCCCCCAGTGAGGGTCAGTGTGTGTGTGGGACCGTCCCCCAGTGAGGGTCAGTTTGTGTGTGGTACTGTCCCCCAGTGAGGGTCAGTGTGTGTGTGGTAGTGTCCCCCAGTGAGGGTCCGTGTGTGTGTGGGACCGTCCCACCAGTGAGGGTCAGTGTGTCTGTGGGACCGTCCCCCAGTGAGGGTCAGTGTGTGTGTGGGTCCGTCCCCAGTGAGGGTCAGTCTGTGTGTGGGACCGTCCCCCAGTGAGGGTCAGTGTGTGTGTGGGACCGTCCCCCAGTGAGGGTCAGTATATGTGGGACTGTCCCCCAGTGAGGGTCAGTGTGTGTGTGGGACCGTCCCCCAATGAGGGTCAGTGTGTGTGTGGGACCGTCCCACAGTGAGCGTCAGTGTGTGTGGGACCGTCCCCCAGTGAGGGTCAGTGTGTGTGGGACCGTCCCCCCAGTGAGGGTCAGTGTGTGTGTGGGACCGTCCCCCAGTTGAGGGTCAGTGTGTGTGTGGGACCGTCCCCCACTGAGGGTCAGTGTGTGTGTGGGATCACCCCCCGGTGAGGGTCAGTGTGTGTGTGTGGTACCGTCCCCCAGAGAGAGTCAGTGTGTGTGGAACCGTCCCCCAGTGAGGGTCAGTGTGTGGGTGTGACCGTCCCACAGTGAGGGTCAGTGTGTGTGTGTATGAGGGACCGTCCCCCAGTGAGGGTCAGTGTGTGTGTGGGACCGTCCCCCAGTGAGGGTCTGTGTATGAGGGACCGTCCCCCAGTGAGGGTCGGTGTGTGTGTGGGACCGTCCCCCAGTGAAGGTCAGTGTGTGTGTGGGACCGTCCCCCAGTGAGGGTCAGTGTGTGTGTGGGACCGTCCCCACAGTGAGGGTCAGTGTGTGTGTGTGACCGTCCCCCGGTGAGGGTCAGTGTGTGTGTGGGACCGTCCCCCAGTGAGGGTCAGTGTGTGTGTGCGACCGTCCCCCAGAGAGGATCTGTGTATGAGGGACCGTCCCCCAGTGAGGGTCAGTGTGTGTGTGGGACCGTCCCCCAGTGAGGGTCAGTGTGTGTGTGTGTGTGGGACCGTCCCCCGGTGAGGGTCAGTGTGTGTGTGTGGGACCGTCCCCCGGTGAGGGTCAGTGTGAATGTGTGTGTGGGACCGTCCCCCAGTGAGGGTCAGTGTGTGTGTGTGGGACTGTCCCCAGTGAGGGTTAGTGTGTGTGTGTGGGACTGTCCCGCAGTGAGGGTCAGTGTGTGTGTGGGATCATCCCCCAGTGAGGGTCAGTGTGTGTGTGGGATCATCCCCCAGTGAGGGTCAGTGTGTGTGTGGGACCGTCCCCCCGGTGTGTTAGTGTGTGTGTGTGTGTGTGTGTGTGGGACTGTCCCGCAGTGAGGGTCAGTGTGTGTGTGGGATCATCCCCCAGTGAGGGTCAGTGTGTGTGTGGGACTGTCCCCCAGTGAGGGTCAGTGTGTGTGGGACCGTCCCCCAGCGAGGGTGAGTGTGTGTGTGTGGGACCGTCCCCCAGTGAGGGTGTGTGTGTGTGTGTGTGGGACCGTCCCCCGGTGAGGGTGTGTGTGTGTGTGTGGGACCGTCCCCCAGTGAGGGTCAGTGTGTGTGTGGGACCATCCCCCAGTGAGGGTCAGTGTGTGTGTGGGACTGTCCCCTAGTGAGGGTCAGTGTGTGTGGGACCGTCCCCCAGCGAGGGTCAGTGTGTGTGGGACCGTCCCCCAGCGAGGGTGAGTGTGTGTGTGTGGGACCATCCCCCGGTGAGGGTGTGTGTGTGTGTGTGGGTCCGTCCCCCAGTGAGGGTGAGTGTGTGTGTGTGGGACCGTCCCCCAGTGAGGGTCAGTGTGAGTGTGGGACCGTCCCCCGGTGAGGGTCAGTGTGTGTGTGGGACCGTCCCCCGGTGAGGGTCAGAGTGTGTGTGGGACCGTCCCCCAGTGAGGGTCAGTGTGTGTGTGGGACCGTCCCCCAGTGAGGGTCAGTGTGTGTGTGGGACTGTCCCCCAGTGAGGGTCAGTGTGTGTGGGACCGTCCCCCAGCGAGGGTCAGTGTGTGTGGGACCGTCCCCCAGCGAGGGTGAGTGTGTGTGTGTGGGACCATCCCCCGGTGAGGGTGTGTGTGTGTGTGTGGGTCCGTCCCCCGGTGAGGGTGTGTGTGTGTGTGTGGGTCCGTCCCCCAGTGAGGGTGAGTGTGTGTGTGTGGGACCGTCCCCCAGTGAGGGTCAGTGTGTGTTGGGACCGTCCCCCAGTGAGGGTCAGTATGTGTGGGACCGTCCCCCAGTGAGGGTCAGTGTGTGTGTGGGACCGTCCCCCAATGAGGGTCAGTGTGTGTGTGGGACCGTCCCACAGTGAGGGTCAGTGTGTGTGGGACCGTCCCCCAGTGAAGGTCAGTGTGTGTGTGGGACCGTCCCCCAGTGAGGGTCACTGTGTGTGTGGGACCGTCCCCCAGTGAGGGTCAGTGTGTGTGTGGGACCGTCCCCCACTGAGGGTCAGTGTGTGTGTGGGATCACCCCCCGGTGAGGGTCAGTGTGTGTGTGTGGTACCGTCCCCCAGAGAGAGTCAGTGTGTGTGGAACCGTCCCCCAGTGAGGGTCAGTGTGTGTGTGTATGAGGGACCGTCCCCCAGTGAGGGTCAGTGTGTGTGTGGGACCGTCCCCCAGTGAGGGTCTGTGTATGAGGGACCGTCCCCCATTGAGGGTCGGTGTGTGTGTGGGACCGTCCCCCAGTGAGGGTCAGTGTGTGTGTGGGACCGTCCCCCAGTGAGGGTCAGTGTGTGTGTGGGACCGTCCCCCAGAGAGGATCTGTGTATGAGGGACCGTCCCCCAGTGAGGGTCAGTGTGTGTGTGGGACCGTCCCCCAGTGAGGGTCAGTGTGAGTGTGTGTGTGGGACCGTCCCCCAGTGAAGGTCAGTGTGTGTGTGGGACCGTCCCCCAGTGAGGGTCAGTGTGTGTGTGGGACCGTCCCCCAGTGAGGGTCAGTGTGTGTGTGGGACCGTCCCCCAGAGAGGATCTGTGTATGAGGGACCGTCCCCCAGTGAGGGTCAGTGTGTGTGTGGGACCGTCCCCCAGTGAGGGTCAGTGTGTGTGTGTGTGTGGGACCGTCCCCCGGTGAGGGTCAGTGTGTGTGTGTGGGACCGTCCCCCGGTGAGGGTCAGTGTGAGTGTGTGTGTGGGACCGTCCCCCAGTGAGGGTCAGTGTGTGTGTGTGGGACTGTCCCCAGTGAGGGTTAGTGTGTGTGTGTGGGACTGTCCCGCAGTGAGGGTCAGTGTGTGTGTGGGACTGTCCCCCGGTGTGTTAGTGTGTGTGTGTGTGTGTGGGACTGTCCCGCAGTGAGGGTCAGTGTGTGTGTGGGATCATCCCCCAGTGAGGGTCAGTGTGTGTGTGGGACTGTCCCCCAGTGAGGGTCAGTGTGTGTGGGACCGTCCCCCAGCGAGGGTGAGTGTGTGTGTGTGGGACCGTCCCCCAGTGAGGGTGTGTGTGTGTGTGTGTGGGACCGTCCCCCGGTGAGGGTGTGTGTGTGTGTGTGTGGGACCGTCCCCCAGTGAGGGTCAGTGTGTGTGTGGGACCATCCCCCAGTGAGGGTCAGTGTGTGTGTGGGACTGTCCCCCAGTGAGGGTCAGTGTGTGTGGGACCGTCCCCCAGCGAGGGTCAGTGTGTGTGGGACCGTCCCCCAGCGAGGGTGAGTGTGTGTGTGTGGGACCATCCCCCGGTGAGGGTGTGTGTGTGTGTGTGGGTCCGTCCCCCAGTGAGGGTGAGTGTGTGTGTGTGGGACCGTCCCCCAGTGAGGGTCAGTGTGAGTGTGGGACCGTCCCCCGGTGAGGGTCAGTGTGTGTGTGGGACCGTCCCCCGGTGAGGGTCAGAGTGTGTGTGGGACCGTCCCCCAGTGAGGGTCAGTGTGAGTGTGTGTGTGGGACCGTCCCCCAGTGAGGGTCAGTGTTTGTGTGTGGGACCGTCCCCCGGTGTGTTTGTGTGTGTCTGTGTGTGTGTGTGTGTGGACTATCCCCCGGTGTGTCAGTGTGTGTGTTTTGGACCGTCCCCCAGTGTGTTTGTGTGTGTGTGTGTGTGGGACTGTCCCCCAGTGTGTGTGTGTGTGGAGGACCGTCCCCCGGTGTGTCAGTGTGTGTGAGTAAGGGAGGCCACTGTAAGTGCTGAGTTCTGATGTTATTCAGTACAGAGTAGAAGCTGGAATTTACTTTTTCTTTTTGTCCATTTATTCCCGTCCAAAAGAAATACTCTCTCTTACATCGCGGAACATTCAAAATCAATATTTGAGATTTTGTGCCATAGCTGAATGATACTTGGGAATGTTCCGGAAATCAGACCCACCTTGCCTGGGTACGGCTGAGCATTTAATTTAAAGCTGCAGATGTTCGTCAGGGTCAGAGAGGCACGAGGGAGAGCAGAGGGCACGGGGCCAGCGGATGCAGGCCCTGGGTGTCCTGATAAGGATTGACAGGTAGGTGGTTATGAGGGAATAAAGGGTTGGCACGACATTGTGGGCCGAATGGCCTATTCGGTTATGTACTCGGATCTGATTGAGCAGGGGAGCGGGCAGGGGTGGAATCACCCACTGGATGAAAACCTCGCTTAAACCCAGGAAAGGTAAATGGACAGCTATGCAGTTAGATTGATTTCAGAGTGGGCTAAAAGGGTCAGCACAACATTGTGGGCTGAAGGGCCTGTACTGTTCTGTGTTTTATCATCTGTGGGGGGTTTGTATGTTCTTGTAACTGCGTGGGTTACCCCACAAACGGGTATCTCTGGTTTTCTCCCACACAAACACACACTGACCCTCACTGGGGGACGGTCCCACACTCACACTGACCCTCTCTGGGGAACGGTCCCACACACACACTGACCCTCTCTGGGGAACGGTCCCACATACACTGACCCTCACTGGGGGACGGTCCCACACACACCCTGACCCTCACTGGGGGACGGTCCCACACTCACACTGACCCTCTCTGGGGAACGGTCCCACACACACTGACCCTCACTGGGGGACGGTCCCACACACACACTGACCCTCACTGGGGGACGGTCCCACACACACACTGACCCTCACTGGGGGATGGTCCCACACACACTGACCCTCACTGGGGGATGGTCCCACACACACACTGACCCTCACTGGGGGACGGTCCCACACTCACACTGACCCTCTCTGGGGAACGGTCCCACACACACTGACCCTCACTGGGGGACGGTCCCACACACACACTGACCCTCACTGGGGGACGGTCCCACACACACACTGACCCTCACTGGGGGATGGTCCCACACACACTGACCCTCGCTGGGGGACGGTCCCACACACACACTGACCCTCGCTGGGGGACGGTCCCACACACACACTGACCCTCGCTGGGGGACGGTCCCACACACACACAATGACCCTCACCGGGGGACGGTCCCACACAGACACAGACCCTCAATGGGGGACGGTCCCACACACACTGACCCTCACTGGGGGACGGTCCCACACACACACTGACCCTCACCGGGGGACGGTCCCACACACACACACTGACCCTCACTGGGGGACGGTCCCACACTCACACTGACCCTCTCTGGGGGACGGTCCCACACACACACTGACCCTCACTGGGGGACGGTCCCACACACACTGACCCTCACTGGGGGACGGTCCCACACACACACTGACCCTCACTGGGGGACGGTCCCACACACACACACTGACCCTCACCGGGGGACGGACCCACACACACCCTGACCCTCACGGGGGGACGGTCCCACACACACACACTGACCCTCACCGGGGGACGGTCCCACACACACCCTGACCCTCACTGGGGGACGGTCCCACACACACACTAACCCTCACTGTGGGACGGTCCCACACACACACTGACCCTCACTGGGGGACGGTCCCACACACACACTGACCCTCACTGGGGGACGGTCCCACACACACTGACCCTCACTGGGGGGACGGTCCCACACAGACACTGACCCTCAATGGGGGACGGTCCCACACACACTGACCCTCACTGGGGGACGGTCCCACACACACACTGACCCTCACCGGGGGACGGTCCCACACACACACACTGACCCTCACTGGGGGACGGTCCCACACACACACACTGACCCTCACCGGGGGACGGTCCCACACTCACACTGACCCTCACCGGGGGACGGTCCCACACACACACTGACCCTCACCGGGGGACGGTCCCACACACACTGACCCTCATTGGGGGACGGTCCCACACACACACACTGACCCTCACTGGGGGACGGTCCCACACACACACACTGACCCTCACCGGGGGACGGTCCCACACACACCCTGACCCTCACTGGGGGACGGTCCCACACACACACTAACCCTCACTGTGGGATGGTCCCACACACACACTGACCCTCACTGGGGGACGGTCCCACACACACACTGACCCTCACTGGGGGACGGTCCCACACACACACTGACCCTCACCGGGGGACGGTCCCACACACACACTGACCCTCACCGGGGGACGGTCCCACACACACTGACCCTCACTGGGGGACGGTCCCACACACACACACTGACCCTCACTGGGGGACGGTCCCACACACACACACTAACCCTCATTGGGGGACAGTCCCACACACACACTGACCCTCACCGGGGGACAGTCCCACACACGCACTGACCCTCACCGGGGGACGGTCCCACACACACACTGACCCTCACTGGGAGACGGTCCCACACACACACTGACCCTCACTGGGGGACGGTCCCACACACACATAACTGACCCTCACAGGGGTGGGTCCCACACACACTGACCCTCACTGGGGGGACGGTCCCACACACACTGACCCTCACCGGGGGACGGTCCCTCACACACACACTGACCCTCACCGGGGGACGGTCCCACACACACACTGACCCTCACCGGGGGACGGTCCCACACACACACTGACCCTCACCGGGGGACGGTCCCACACACACACTGACCCTCACCGGGGGACGGTCCCACACACACACTGACCCTCACTGGGGGACAGTCCCACACACACACTGACCCTCACTGGGGGACGGTCCCACACACACCCTGACCCTCACTGGGGGACGGTCCCACACACACACTAACCCTCACTGTGGGACGGTCCCACACACACACTGACCCTCACTGGGGGACGGTCCCACACACACACTGACCCTCACTGGGGGACGGTCCCACACACACTGACCCTCACTGGGGGACGGTCCCACACAGACACTGACCCTCAATGGGGGACGGTCCCACACACACTGACCCTCACTGGGGGACGGTCCCACACACACACTGACCCTCACCGGGGGACGGTCCCACACACACTGACCCTCACTGGGGGACGGTCCCACACACACACACTGACCCTCACTGGGGGACGGTCCCACACTCACACTGACCCTCACCGGGGGACGGTCCCACACACACACTGACCCTCACCGGGGGACGGTCCCACACACACTGACCCTCACCGGGGGACGGTCCCACACACACACTGACCCTCACTGGGGGACGGTCCCACACACACACACTGACCCTCACTGGGGGACGGTCCCACACACACACACTGACCCTCACCGGGGGACGGTCCCACACACACCCTGACCCTCACTGGGGGACGGTCCCACACACACTGACCCTCACCGGGGGACGGTCCCACACACACACTGACCCTCACTGGGGGACGGTCCCACACACACACACTGACCCTCACTGGGGGACGGTCCCACACACACACACTGACCCTCACCGGGGGACTGTCCCACACACACCCTGACCCTCACTGGGGGACGGTCCCACACACACACTAACCCTCACTGTGGGACGGTCCCACACACACACTGACCCTCACTGGGGGACGGTCCCACACACACACTGACCCTCACTGGGGGACGGTCCCACACACACACTGACCCTCACCGGGGGACGGTCCCACACACACACTGACCCTCACCGGGGGACGGTCCCACACACACTGACCCTCACTGGGGGACGGTTCCACACACACACTGACCCTCACCGGGGGACAGTCCCACACACGCACTGACCCTCACCGGGGGACGGTCCCACACACACACTGACCCTCACTGGGGGACGGTCCCACACACACACTGACCCTCACTGGGGGACGGTCCCACACACACATAACTGACCCTCACAGGGGTGGGTCCCACACACACTGACCCTCACTGGGGGGACGGTCCCACACACACTGACCCTCACCGGGGGACGGTCCCTCACACACACACTGACCCTCACCGGGGGACGGTCCCATACACACACTGACCCTCACCGGGGGACGGTCCCACACACACACTGACCCTCACCGGGGGACGGTCACACACACACACTGACCCTCACCGGGGGACGGTCCCACACACACACACTGACCCTCATTGGGGGACTGTCCCACACACACTGACCCTCACCGGCGGACGGTCCCATACACACACTGACCCTCACCGGGGGACGGTCCCACACACGCACTGACCCTCACCGGGGGACGGTCCCACACACACACTGACCCTCACTGGGGGACGGTCCCACACACCACACTGACCCTCACTGGGGGACGGTTCCACACACACACTGACCCTCACTGGGGGACGGTTCCACACACACACTGACCCTCACTGGGGGACGGTCCCACACACACATAACTGACCCTCACAGGGGTGGGTCCCACACACACTGACCCTCACTGGGGGACGGTCCCACACACACAGTGACCCTCACCGGGGGACGGTCCCACACACACTGACCCTCACTGGGGGACGGTCCCACACACACACTGACCCTCACTTGGGGACGGTCCCACACACACTGGCCCTCACTGGGGGACGGTCCCACACACACACTGACCCTCACCGGGGGACGGTCCCACACACACTGACCCTCACTGGGGGACGGTCCCACAGACACACTGACCCTCACTGGGGGATGGTCCCACACACACTGACCCTCACTGGAGGACGGTCCCACACACACACTGACCCTCACCGGGGGACGGTCTCACACACACTGACCCTCACCGGCGGACGGTCCCACACACACACTGACCCTCACCGGGGGACGGTCCCACACACACACTGACCCTCACCGGGGGACGGTCCCACACACACACTGACCCTCATTGGGGGACGGTCCCACACACACTGACCCTCACCGGCGGACGGTCCCATACACACACTGACCCTCACCGGGGGACGGTCCCACACACGCACTGACCCTCACTGTGGGACGGTCCCACACACACACTGACCCTCACTGGGGGACGGTCCCACACACACACTGACCCTCACTGGGGGACGGTCCCACACACACTGACCCTCACTGGGGGTCGGTCCCACACAGACACTGACCCTCAATGGGGGACGGTCCCACACACACTGACCCTCACCGGGGGACGGTCTCACACACACTGACACTCACTGGGGGACGGTCCCACACACACACTGACCCTCACTGGGGGACGGTCCCACACACACCCTGACCCTCACTGGGGGACGGTCCCACACACACACTAACCCTCACTGTGGGACGGTCCCACACACACACTGACCCTCACTGGGGGACGGTCCCACACACACACTGACCCTCACTGGGGGACGGTCCCACACACACATAACTGACCCTCACAGGGGTGGGTCCCACACACACTGACCCTCACTGGGGGGACGGTCCCACACACACTGACCCTCACCGGGGGACGGTCCCTCACACACACACTGACCCTCACCGGGGGACGGTCCCACACACACTGACCCTCACCGGGGGACGGTCCCACACACACACTGACCCTCACTGGGGGACGGTCCCACACACACACACTGACCCTCACTGGGGGACGGTCCCACACACACACACTGACCCTCACCGGGGGACGGTCCCACACACACCCTGACCCTCACTGGGGGACGGTCCCACACACACACTCACCCTCACTGTGGGACGGTCCCACACACACACTGACCCTCACTGGGGGACGGTCCCACACACACACTGACCCTCACCGGGGGACGGTCCCACACACACACTGACCCTCACCGGGGGACGGTCCCACACACACACTGACCCTCACCGGGGGACGGTCCCACACACACTGACCCTCACTGGGGGACGGTCCCACACACACACTGACCCTCACCGGGGGACGGTCCCACACACGCACTGACCCTCACCGGGGGACGGTCCCACACACGCACTGACCCTCACTGGGGGACGGTCCCACACACACATAACTGACCCTCACAGGGGTGGGTCCCACACACACTGACCCTCACTGGGGGGACGGTCCCACACACACTGACCCTCACCGGGGGACGGTCCCTCACACACACACTGACCCTCACCGGGGGACGGTCCCACACACACACTGACCCTCACCGGGGGACGGTCCCACACACACACTGACCCTCACCGGGGGACGGTCACACACACACACTGACCCTCACCGGGGGACGGTCCCACACACACACACTGACCCTCATTGGGGGACTGTCCCACACACTCTGACCCTCACCGGCGGACGGTCCCATACACACACTGACCCTCACCGGGGGACGGTCCCACACACGCACTGACCCTCACCGGGGGACGGTCCCACACACACACTGACCCTCACTGGGGGACGGTCCCACACACCACACTGACCCTCACTGGGGGACGGTTCCACACACACACTGACCATCACTGGGGGACGGTTCCACACACACACTGACCCTCACTGGGGGACGGTCCCACACACACATAACTGACCCTCACAGGGGTGGGTCCCACACACACTGACCCTCACTGGGGGACGGTCCCACACACACAGTGACCCTCACCGGGGGACGGTCCCACACACACTGACCCTCACTGGGGGACGGTCCCACACACACACTGACCCTCACTTGGGGACGGTCCCACACACACTGGCCCTCACTGGGGGACGGTCCCACACACACACTGTCCCTCACCGGGGGACGGTCCCACACACACTGACACTCACTGGGAGACGGTCCCACAGACACACTGACCCTCACTGGGGGATGGTCCCACACACACTGACCCTCACTGGAGGACGGTCCCACACACACACTGACCCTCACCGGGGGACGGTCTCACACACACTGACCCTCACCGGGGGACGGTCCCACACACACACTGACCCTCACCGGGGGACGGTCCCACACACACACTGACCCTCACCGGGGGACGGTCCCACACACACACTGACCCTCACCGGGGGACGGTCACACACACACACTGACCCTCATTGGGGGACGGTCCCACACACACTGACCCTCACCGGCGGATGGTCCCATACACACACTGACCCTCACCGGGGGACGGTCCCACACACACACTGACCCTCACTGTGGGACGGTCCCACACACACACTGACCCTCACTGGGGGACGGTCCCACACACACTGACCCTCACTGGGGGACGGTCCCACACAGACACTGACCCTCAATGGGGGACGGTCCCACACACACTGACCCTCACCGGGGGACGGTCTCACACACACTGACACTCACTGGGGGACGGTCCCACACACACACTGACCCTCACTGGGGGACGGTCCCACACACACCCTGACCCTCACTGGGGGACGGTCCCACACACACACTAACCCTCACTGTGGGACGGTCCCACACACACACTGACCCTCACTGGGGGACGGTCCCACACACACACACTGACCCTCACTGGGGGACGGTCCCACACACACACTAACCCTCACTGTGGGACGGTCCCACACACACACTGACCCTCACTGGGGGACGGTCCCACACACACACTGACCCTCACTGGGGGACGGTCCCACACACACACTGACCCTCACCGGGGGACGGTCCCACACACACACTGACCCTCACCGGGGGACGGTCCCACACACACTGACCCTCACTGGGGGACGGTCCCACACACACACTGACCCTCACTGGGGGACGGTCCCACACACACACACTAACCCTCATTGGGGGACAGTCCCACACACACACTGACCCTCACCGGGGGACAGTCCCACACACGCACTGACCCTCACCGGGGGACGGTCCCACACACACACTGACCCTCACTGGGGGACGGTCCCACACACACACTGACCCTCACTGGGGGACGGTCCCACACACACATAACTGACCCTCACAGGGGTGGGTCCCACACACACTGACCCTCACTGGGGGGACGGTCCCACACACACTGACCCTCACCGGGGGACGGTCCCTCACACACACACTGACCCTCACCGGGGGACGGTCCCACACACACACTGACCCTCACCGGGGGACGGTCCCACACACACACTGACCCTCACCGGGGTACGGTCCCACACACACACTGACCCTCACCGGGGGACGGTCACACACACACACTGACCCTCACCGGGGGACGGTCCCACACACACACACTGACCCTCATTGGGGGACGGTCCCACACACACTGACCCTCACCGGCGGACGGTCCCATACACACACTGACCCTCACCGGGGGACGGTCCCACACACGCACTGACCCTCACTGGGGGACGGTCCCACACACGCACTGACCCTCACTTGGGGACGGTCCCACACACACTGACCCTCACTGGGGGATGGTCTCACACACACTGACCCTCACTGGAGGACGGTCCCACACACACACTGACCCTCACTGGGGGACGGTCCCACACACACACTGACCCTCACCGGGGGACGGTCTCACACACACTGACACTCACTGGGGGACGGTCCCACACACACACTGACCCTCACTGGGGGACGGTCCCACACACACACTGACCCTCACTGGGGGACAGTCCCACACACGCACTGACCCTCACCGGGGGATGGTCCCACACACACATAACTGACCCTCACAGGGGTGGGTCCCACACACACTGACCCTCACTGGGGATACGGTCCCACACACACTGACCCTCACTGGGGGACGGTCCCACACACACACTAACCCTCACTGGGGGACGGTCCCACACACACACTGACCCTCACTGGGGGACGGTCCCACACACACTCTGACCCTCACTGGGGGACGGTCCCACACACACACTAACCCTCACTGTGGGACGGTCCCACACACACACTGACCCTCACTGGGGGACGGTCACACACACACACTGACCCTCACTGGGGGACGGTCCCACACACACACACTGACCCTCATTGGGGGACGGTCCCACACACACTGACCCTCACCGGGGGACGGTCCCACACACACTGACCCTCACCGGGGGACGGTCCCACACACACACTGACCCTCACCGGGGGACGGTCCCACACACGCACTGACCCTCACCGGGGGACGGTCCCACACACACCCTGACCCTCACTGGGGGACGGTCCCACTCACACACTGACCCTCATTGGGAGACAGTCCCACACACACACTGACCCTCACCGGGGGACAGTCCCACACACGCACTGACCCTCACCGGGGGACGGTCCCACACACACACTAACCCTCACTGGGGTCGGTCCCACACACACACTGACCCTCACTGGGGGACGGTCCCACACACACATATCTGACCCTCACAGGGGTGGGTCCCACACACACTGACCCTCACCAGGGGACGGTCCCACACACACACTGACCCTCACTGGGGGACGGTCACACACACACACACTGACCCTCACCCGGGGACGGTCCCACACGCACACTGACCCTCACCGGGGGACGGTCCCACACACACTGACCCTCACTGAGGGACAGTCCCACACACACACTGATCCTCACTGGGGGACGGTCCCACACACACACTGACCCTCACCGGGGGACAGTCCCACACACGCACTGACCTTCACCGGGGGCACGGTCCCACACACACACTGACCCTCACTGGGGGACGGTCCCACACACACACTGACCCTCACTGGGGGACGGTCCCACACACACACTAACCCTCACTGGGGGACGGTCCCACACACACATAACTGACCCTCACAGGGGTGGGTCCCACACACACTGACCCTCACTGGGGGGACGGTCCCACACACACTGACCCTCACTGGGGGACGGTCCCACACACACACTGACCCTCACTGGGGGACGGTCCCACAGACACATAACTGACCCTCACAGGGGTGGGTCCCACACACACTGACCCTCACTGGGGGGACGGTCCCACACACACTGACCCTCACTGGGGGACGGTCCCTCACACACACACTGACCCTCACCGGGGGCGGTCCCACACACACACTGACCCTCACCGGGGGACGGTCCCACACACACACTGACCCTCACTGGGGGACGGTCACACACACACACTGACCCTCACTGGGGGACGGTCCCAC
Source organism: Hypanus sabinus (assembly GCF_030144855.1). Taxonomy (NCBI): domain Eukaryota; kingdom Metazoa; phylum Chordata; class Chondrichthyes; order Myliobatiformes; family Dasyatidae; genus Hypanus; species Hypanus sabinus. The sequence continues at coordinate 31,265,420 of NC_082736.1, read as the reverse complement.
ACACACACACTGACCCTCATTGGGGGACGGTCCCACACACACTGACCCTCACCGGGGGACGGTCCCACACACACTGACCTTCACCGGGGGACGGTCCCACACACACACTGACCCTCACCGGGGGACGGTCCCACACACGCACTGACCCTCACCGGGGGACGGTCCCACACACACCCTGACCCTCACTGGGGGACGGTCCCACTCACACACTAACCCTCACTGTGGGACGGTCCCACACACACATAACTGACCCTCACAGGGGTGGGTCCCACACACACTGACCCTCACTGGGGGGACGGTCCCACACACACTGACCCTCACCGGGGGACGGTCCCTCACACACACACTGACCCTCACCGGGGGACGGTCCCACACACACACTGACCCTCACCGGGGGACGGTCCCACACACACACTGACCCTCACCGGGGTACGGTCCCACACACACACTGACCCTCACCGGGGGACGGTCACACACACACACTGACCCTCACCGGGGGACGGTCCCACACACACACACTGACCCTCATTGGGGGACGGTCCCACACACACTGACCCTCACCGGCGGACGGTCCCATACACACACTGACCCTCACCGGGGGACGGTCCCACACACGCACTGACCCTCACTGGGGGACGGTCCCACACACGCACTGACCCTCACTTGGGGACGGTCCCACACACACTGACCCTCACTGGGGGATGGTCTCACACACACTGACCCTCACTGGAGGACGGTCCCACACACACACTGACCCTCACTGGGGGACGGTCCCACACACACACTGACCCTCACCGGGGGACGGTCTCACACACACTGACACTCACTGGGGGACGGTCCCACACACACACTGACCCTCACTGGGGGACGGTCCCACACACACACTGACCCTCACTGGGGGACAGTCCCACACACGCACTGACCCTCACCGGGGGATGGTCCCACACACACATAACTGACCCTCACAGGGGTGGGTCCCACACACACTGACCCTCACTGGGGATACGGTCCCACACACACTGACCCTCACTGGGGGACGGTCCCACACACACACTAACCCTCACTGGGGGACGGTCCCACACACACACTAACCCTCACTGGGGGACGGTCCCACACACACACTGACCCTCACTGGGGGACGGTCCCACACACACTCTGACCCTCACTGGGGGACGGTCCCACACACACACTAACCCTCACTGTGGGACGGTCCCACACACACACTGACCCTCACTGGGGGACGGTCACACACACACACTGACCCTCACTGGGGGACGGTCCCACACACACACACTGACCCTCATTGGGGGACGGTCCCACACACACTGACCCTCACCGGGGGACGGTCCCACACACACTGACCCTCACCGGGGGACGGTCCCACACACACACTGACCCTCACCGGGGGACGGTCCCACACACGCACTGACCCTCACCGGGGGACGGTCCCACACACACCCTGACCCTCACTGGGGGACGGTCCCACTCACACACTGACCCTCATTGGGAGACAGTCCCACACACACACTGACCCTCACCGGGGGACAGTCCCACACACGCACTGACCCTCACCGGGGGACGGTCCCACACACACACTAACCCTCACTGGGGTCGGTCCCACACACACACTGACCCTCACTGGGGGACGGTCCCACACACACATATCTGACCCTCACAGGGGTGGGTCCCACACACACTGACCCTCACTGGGGGGACGGACCCACACACACTGACCCTCACTGGGGGACGGTCCCTCACACACACACTGACCCTCACCGGGGGACGGTCCCACACACACACTGACCCTCACCGGGGGACGGTCCCACACACACACTGACCCTCACTGGGGGACGGTCACACACACACACTGACCCTCACTGGGGGTCGGTCCCACACACACACACTGACCCTCACCCGGGGACGGTCCCACACGCACACTGACCCTCACCGGGGGACGGTCCCACACACACTGACCCTCACTGAGGGACAGTCCCACACACACACTGATCCTCACTGGGGGACGGTCCCACACACACACTGACCCTCACCGGGGGACAGTCCCACACACGCACTGACCTTCACCGGGGGCACGGTCCCACACACACACTGACCCTCACTGGGGGACGGTCCCACACACACACTGACCCTCACTGGGGGACGGTCCCACACACACACTAACCCTCACTGGGGGACGGTCCCACACACACATAACTGACCCTCACAGGGGTGGGTCCCACACACACTGACCCTCACTGGGGGGACGGTCCCACACACACTGACCCTCACTGGGGGACGGTCCCACAGACACACTGACCCTCACTGGGGGACGGTCCCACAGACACATAACTGACCCTCACAGGGGTGGGTCCCACACACACTGACCCTCACTGGGGGACGGTCCCTCACACACACACTGACCCTCACCGGGGGCGGTCCCACACACACACTGACCCTCACCGGGGGACGGTCCCACACACACACTGACCCTCATTGGGGGACGGTCCCACACACACTGACCCTCACCGGGGGACGGTCCCACACACACTGACCCTCACCGGGGGACGGTCGCACACACACACTGACCCTCACCGGGGGACGGTCCCACACACGCACTGACCCTCACCGGGGGACGGTCCCACACACACCCTGACCCTCACTGGGGGACGGTCCCACACACACACTGACCCTCACTGGGGGACAGTCCCACACACACTGACCATCACAGGGGTGGGTCTCACACACACTGACCCTCACTGGGGGACGGTCCCACACACACACTGACCCTCACTGGGGGCCGGTCCCACACACACTGACCCTCACTGGGGGATGGTCCCACACACACACTGACCCTCACTGGGGGACGGTCCCACACACACACTGACCCTCACTGGGGGACGGTCCCACACACACACTGACCCTCACTGGGGGCCGGTCCCACACACACACTGACCCTCACTGGGGGACGGTCCCACACACACACTGACCCTCACTGGGGGCCGGTCCCACACACACTGACCCTCACTGGGGGACAGTCCCACACACAAACTGACCCTCACTGGGGGACAGTCCCACACACACTGACCATCGCAGGGGTTGGTGTGACACTCACTGACCCTCACTGGGGGACGGTCCCACTCATAGTGTCCCTCAACCAATTTATTTTTCTCCTCATCCCATCCCGTTCCTGGCAGAGTTGGCCAAGCCGTCTCTCCACGTTATCTTGAATTGTCCCTTATCCTTTCCTCCAGCAGCGGGATTTAATTCCTGACCATGGACTGTGAGAACACCCATGGCTGCCAATTCCAGAGGCTTCACATTTACATCACAATATGTACGGTTTACTTAATTGGCACAGTCAGACGTAGTCCATTCTGAATCAAATCCCTCTCCCTCACTCTCACCGTCTCCTCTGATGTTACCCTCCCCTTGCCTCCTCCCTCTCTCGTCCGGTCCCTCACCCCTTTCCTCTCCCTCTCTCCCCCTCTCCTTCCTCTTGCCTCCTCCCTCTCCCTTTCCCTTGACCTCTCCCTACCCCTTGCCCCCTCCCTCTCTCAAGTCCGGTCCCTCGCCCCTTTCCGCTCCCTCTCTCCCCCTCTTTCTCACATTCACCCTCACCCTCACTCTCCATCTCTCCCCCCCCACCCTCACCGCAAAGTTATTTCCCATGGTAGGGGAGTCTAGGACAAGAGGGCACGACTTCAGGATTGAAGGACGTCCATTTAGAACAAAAATGCGGAGAAATTACTTTAGTCGGGGTGGTAAATCTGTGGAATTTGTTGCCACGAGCGGCTGTGGAGGCCAAGTCATTGGGTGCATTTAAGGCAGAGATAGATAGGTTCTCGATTAGCCAGGGCATCAAAGGGTCTGGGGAGAAGGCAGGGGAGTGGGGATGACGGGAAGAATTGGATCAGCCCATGATTGAATGGCAGAGCAGTCTCGATGGGCCGAACTTCTGCTCCTATATCTTATGGTCACCATCCTCTCCCTCCCTCACTATTCCTGGTACACCCTCCTTCAGCTCCCTCACCCATCCCCCCCTCTCCCCGAGCCTCATAAATCACTGACTCGATTTTCACTTTGCCTTCCCTCAATGGAGGGCTATGCGGTAGGGTAATTCCAGGCAGCTGCTCAAATCGGTTACATGGTCAGCACAACATTGTGGGCCGAAGGGCCTGTAATGTGCCTTCGATTTTCTGTGATCTATGTTCTTTACCCACCTTCCAGAGGCCTGTTTCTCGGATTGCTGGACATTATAAATAGAGCTGTTTGTGAATGTTTGATATAAACAAGTCAACCACAAATCTAACTTTTTCATTTAACCGGGAGGGAAGTGCCTCACTTATTGGAGGGGTGCCCCAGAGAGCAAGACTTACTGTCTGTCTAAACGAGGCAAGTTGCCGTGGGGAGAGGCCGTCTGCTCTGGAACGAGGCGGGAGCTTTACTGGTGCGGGGGGAGGTGACGGAGCGGGCAGGGACTCTGGGGGTGCCGGCTAACCAGGGGGGCTTTGAGTGCCTGTTCTGATTAGGGCAGTGGGAAGGGGCGTAATGGTCAGATTGGTGATGGGAGGGAGGGGAAAGTTCACCTGCAGGTGGCAGATGTTTGCGCTCGGGGGGCGGGGGGGAGTGTTTCCCTCCCCTGACAGACTGTTTGGAGATTACTCACTCTCCAGCATATACCTCTCGTTCAGGTGGGGTGAGGAGGGAGCTACGCGCAGTGGGAGAGGCGGTGAGGAGGGAGCATTGTGCTGCAGGTGGGACGGTGAGGAGTGAGCACTACCGTGGGAGGGACGGTGAGGAGTGAGCACTACCGTGGGAGGGGCGGTGAGGAGTGAGCACTACCGTGGGAGGGGCGGTGAGGAGGGAGCTACGCACTGTGGGAGAGGCGGTGAGGAGGGAGCTACGCGCAGTGGGAGAAGCAGTGAGGAGGGAGCATTGTGCTGCAGGTGGGACGGTGAGGAGTGAGCACTACCGTGGGAGGGACGGTGAGGAGTGAGCACTACCGTGGGAGGGACGGTGAGGAGTGAGCACTACCGTGGGAGGGGCGGTAAGGAGTGAGCACTACCGTGGGAGGGGCGGTGAGGAGGGAGCTACGCACTGTGGGAGAGGCGGTGAGGAGGGAGCTACGCGCAGTGGGAGAGGCGGTGAGGAGGGAGCATTGTGCTGCAGGTGGGACGGTGAGGAGTGAGCACTACCGTGGGAGGGACGGTGAGGAGTGAGCACTACCGTGGGAGGGACGGTGAGGAGTGAGCACTACCGTGGGAGGGGCGGTGAGGAGGGAGCTACGCACTGTGGGAGAGGCGGTGAGGAGGGAGCATTGTGCTGCAGGAGGGACGGTGAGGAGTGAGCACTACCGTGGGAGGGGCGGTGAGGAGGGAGCTACGCACTGTGGGAGAGGCGGTGAGGAGGGAGCATTGTGCTGCAGGAGGGACGGTGAGGAGTGAGCGCTCTATCGTGGGAGGGGCGGTGAGGAGGGAGCTACGCATCGTGGGAGAGGCGGTGAGGAGGGAGCATTGTGCTGCAGGAGGGACGGTGAGGAGTGAGCACTCTACCGTGGGAGGGGCGGTGAGGAGGGAGCTACGCATTGTGGGAGAGGCGGTGAGGAGGGAGCATTGTGCTGCAGGAGGGACGGTGAGGAGTGAGCACTCTACCGTGGGAGGGGCGGTGAGGAGGGAGCTATGCACTGTGGGAGAGGCGGTGAGGAGGGAGCTACGCGCAGTGGGAGAGGCGGTGAGGAGGGAGCATTGTGCTGCAGGTGGGACGGTGAGGAGTGAGCACTACCGTGGGAGGGACGGTGAGGAGTGAGCACTACCATGGGAGGGACGGTGAGGAGTGAGCACTACCGTGGGAGGGACGGTGAGGAGGGAGCTACGCACTGTGGGAGAGGCGGTGAGGAGGGAGCATTGTGCTGCAGGAGGGACGGTGAGGAGTGAGCACTACCGTGGGAGGGGCGGTGAGGAGGGAGCTACGCGCTGTGGGAGAGGCGGTGAGGAGGGAGCATTGTGCTGCAGGAGGGACGGTGAGCAGGGAGCTACGCACTGTGAGAGAGGCTGAGGAGGGAGCGCTCTACCGCGGGAGGGGCGGTGAGGAGGGAGCTATGCTCTGTGGGAGAGGCAGTGAGGAGGGAGTGGCACACCAGAGGAGGGGAGTTGAGGAGGAAGTGCCATACCACAGGAGGGAGTGCCGAGCGGTGGGAACAGCACTAATGCACATCATCAGAAACACCAAACATCAGAAAAAGGGCAGGAGTCGGCCATTTGGCCCATCGAGCCATTCGATAGCACAATGCTTTGCAGGGCCCGGGACCCGGGGTTCAATCCCCACCGCCGTCTGTAAGGACGTTCTCCCTGTGACCGCGTGGGTCCCCTCTGGGTGCCCCGGTTTCCTGCCGCGGTCCAAAGACGCGCAGGTTGGAGTCAGGACAGGTTGCGGGCGCGCTGTGTCGGCGCCAGAAACGTGGCGGCACCCGCGTGCTGCCCAGCCGGCGCAAACGGCGCGTTCCGAAGGAGGTGTGGCAAGTGGAGGCGATGCTTAAAGTCTTCAGTTAACAAAGCGTGTTAACGAGCCGGAGCAGGCGAGCGTGCGCCCCGAGGCCCGGGGGAGATGTCTGTCGCTGTCCCGCGGCAATCGTGTTCCTCCCCCGTGGATTGTCTTTCTCACAACAGGGACTTGGCCTCAGCTCGCTCCTCGCTGGCCGAGAGGTAACGGGGTCTGGTTGTGGCCGCCACTCTCCCCCCCCCCCCCCTCCGGTGCAGTTCTCACATCAGATACGGGAGGGGGTGTTGGTAGGGTGAAGCCGTCTCTCGACTGCCTGTTGTTGCACTGTGCTCTGTGTGTGTGTGTGTGTAACACGGAGCCGTGTTTTGGGCACTTGGAGAGTGTCACGGTGGCCCCTGGGGTTTTGGGACGCGTCTCCTGGCGGAATTGCAGCAGCTGATAAACAACTCGGAGCGGGGAAAAGAGAGAGAGACAGACAGAAAGTGAGAGAGGGAACAAGATAGAGAAGGGAAGAGAGAGAAGGAGAGTGAGGGGGGAGAGACAGAAAGAGGGGTGGGGCAAGAGGGAGAGAAAAAGGGAGGGCAAGGGAGAATGAGAGGACGAGAGACACGGAGAGAGAGAAAGAGGATGAGTGGGAGAGAGGGTGAGAGGGAGTGGGCAAGGGAGAGTGTTAGGACGAGAGAGAGGGGGACGAGAGGGCAAGGGAGAGAAAGAGGGTGAGAGAGTGGGCAAGGTTGAGTGATAGGACAAGAGAGAGGGGGACGAGAGGGCAAGGGAGAGAGAGAGGGGGACGAGAGGGTAAGGGAGAGAAAGAGAGGGTGAGAGAGAGTGGGCAAGGTTGAGTGATTGGGCAAGGGAGAGAGAGAGGGGGTGAGAGAGAGTGGGCAAGTTTGAGTAATAGGACAAGAGAGAGGAGGACGAGAGGGTAAGGGAGAGAGAGAGAGGGTGAGAGAGAGTGGGCAAGTTTGAGTGATAGGACAAGAGAGAGGGGGACGAGAGGGCAAGGGAGAGAAAGAGAGGGTGAGAGAGAGTGATAGGACGAGAGAGAGGGGGACGAGTGGGCAAGGGAGAGTGAGAGGACGAGAGAGAGAAAGAGGGAGGGAGAATGAGAGGGCAAGGGAGAGAAAGGACGGAGGGAGGGGGTGAGAGAGGAAGGGCAAGGGAGAGGAAGAGACAGAGGGCGGGAGAGAGAAAGAGGAAGCAAGAGATAGGAAGAGGAATGAAGGGAAGAGGTTGAGAGCAAAAGCTAGAGGGAGAGGAAAGAGAGAGCAGGGGCAAGGGAGATTGCGAGTGGGAGATACAGAGAGTGAGAACAGTTACTGTTCTGTGTAGTTGCCAGGGTTGTATGTGGAATATACGTGTCCATACTCTGATAATAAGCTCTACTTTGAACTTTGAGGATGTTGGAGAGCAGGAATAGGAAACGGGGAGGGGGGAAGGAGAGGGATTTCAGAGTGAGGGGAGGAAGAGCGATGTCGTGCAGAAGAAGGGGATCACGTGGGGAGATAGGAACGCTAAACCGCCACACCGGGCTTCTGCCCTCACAGACCCTCGACCGCCCACTGTTCATAGGCTCCACCCCAACATACCCCTGACCCCAGGCCAGAGGGTCAAGGTCAAACCCCTCCCACTCCAATGGTAATTAACCTGCCCCTCATGAGCATTCTTGCCCCCCCCCAGCCCACTCTTTCCCTGCCCGACTCAAAGTTCAAAGTAAGATTTATTATCAGAGTACTTACACGTCACCACATACAAACCTGAGGTTCATTTCCCTGCGGGCATCCTCAGGTGACCTACAGAATAGTAACTGTAACAGGATCGACGAATGATCAACCAGAGGGCAGAAGACAACAAACTGTGCAAATGCAAATATAAATAAATAGCAATAAAGAATGAGAACTTAGTGTCCTTAAAGTGAGATCACTGGTTGTGGGAGCATCTCAATGGACGAGTGTAGTTATCCCCTTTGGTTCAAGAGCCTGATGGTTGAGGGGTAGTAACTGTTCCTGAACCTGGTGAGGTTCAATGCCCATTCAGAAATCGGATGGCGGAGGGGAAGAAGCTGTTCCTGAATCGTCTTCGGACTCCTGAATCTCCTTCCTGATGAGACCAGGGCATGTCCTCACATTGTCGAGGCTTCGCCCTTTGAAGGTGTTCTCGATGCTGGGGAGGCTACTGCCCTCGATGGAGCCGACTGTCACCCTTTCCTAGACCTCCCCCCGCTCCGTGTCCAGTGGGAAACAGTTCCTGAGGGATGTACAGATTTTGGCGTGGGGGTAAGAGGTGTTGTTCATGCCCCATCCATCAAACCCACCCCTCCCCCCGCCCTTGGCACTCCTTTTATATATTAAGGAATCTTTAAAAAGGTTATTTGTCGATGTGTACATCGAAACGTACAGGGAATTTGCGCCCTGTGTGTTCCGATGTAGGTGTGACAGTCCGAGGATGTGCAGAGGGTGCCCGCGAGCCTCGCCACTCCTCTGTCCTCTGGTCACCGACACGGTTTGCCCCGCGTGTCTTTGGAAGGTGGGAGGGAACCGGAGCCCCCAGAGGACACCCACACGGGGAGAACGTACAGTGGCGGGAATGGAAACCGGGTTTACGGTATTGCAGCTGATGGCCCATCCACTGCGCCAACTTGCCATCCTCGAAGAGATTCCGGCTCAGAAGCCTACTGCTGGGGGGAGGAGAGACCTGGGGGCTAAGAAGTGAGGGGTTGGTCAGAAATCGGGAAGGGGAGGTTGTTGCACTTTAGGAGGTGAACCGGGGTAGGAGGTACACAGTGAGTGGTCGGGCATTGAGGAGTGTGGCAGAGCAAAGGGTTCTGGGAATACAGGTCCATAATCCATTGAAAGTGGCGTCACAGGTAGACAGGGTCATTAAGAAAGCTTTTGGCCTTCATAAATATCGGGTACAGGAGATGGGATGATATGTTGAAGTTGTACAAGACATCAGTGAGGCCTAATTTGGAGTCTCGTGTGAAGTTTTGGTTGCCTACCTACGGGGAAGATGTAAATAAGGTTGAAAGAGCACAGAGCAAATTTACAAGGACGTTGCTGGGTCTGGAGGACCTGAGTTATAAGGAAAGATTGAAAAGGTTAGGACTTTATTCCTTGGAGTGTAGAAGATTGAGGGGGAGATTTGATAGAGGTAGACAAAATCATGAGGGGTGTGGATAGGGTAAATGCTTTTTCCACTGAGGGTGGATTGTGGGTTTTGCTGGTCTTCTCGTCGTGTGTACCAAGAATCGGGTTTATCACCACTGGTGTACGTCGTGAAATTTGTTAACTTTGCGGCAGCAGTACGATGCGAAACGTGATAATAGAAAAAAAACTGTGAATTAATTAACAGATAGTAGTGAATTACAGTAGATTAAATAAATAGTGCAAAGAAGTAGTGAGGTAGTGTTCATGGGTTCAATGTCCATTCAGAAATCAGATGGCAGAGGGAAAGAAGCTGTTCCTGAATCGTTGAGTGTGTGTCTTCAGGCTCCTGTACCTCCTCCCTGATGGCAGAGGGGAAGAAGCTGTTCCTGAATCGTTGAGTGTGTGTCTTCAGGCTCCTGTACCTCCTCCCTGATGGCAGAGGGGAAGAAGCTGTTCCTGAATCGTTGAGTGTGTGCCTTCAGGCTCCTGTACCTCCTCCCTGATGGCAGAGAGGAAGAAGCTGTTCCTGAATCGTTGAGTGTGTGTCTTCAGGCTCCTGTACCTCCTCCCTGATGGTAGCAATGAGAAGAGGGCATGCCTGGGTGATGAGGGTCCTTAATGATGGACCCTGCCTTTTGAGGCATCGCTCCTGGGAGATGTCCTGGATACTATGGAGGCTGGTGCGCATGATGTAGCTGACTGAGTTTACAACTCTCTGCAGCTTATTTCGGTCCTGTGCAATAGCCCCGATACCAGACAGTGATACAGCCAGTCAGAACGCTCTTCGCGGTACATCTGTAGAAATTTGCAAGAATCTTTGGTGACAAACCAAATCCCCTCAAGCTCCTAATGAAGTCTCGTTGCCCCGGTCTCCCCCCACGTACCGGTTAGTAGGTTAATCGGCCATCGTGAACCGTCCGCTGACTCGGCTAGGGTAAAACCGGTGGGTTGCTGGCCAGGCAGCCTGTTGGGCCGGGGAGGGGCCTGTTCTGCACTGTATCACTAAATAAATAAATATAGATGCAGTAGAACTTCTGAGACTTCATGGTGGGGTGGAGATGCCAAAGGAGGTGTAAGGAGCTCCTTCCCTCTGCTGGCCTGCAGGTCACCCTCGGGCGAGGCATAGCACCCCCTCCGATCAGGGTCACGTGGACCCATGGGAGCAGGAGGTATAGGGAGCTGGTCCATATCACAAGTCCTGGTTCTGTGACCACTGACGCCAGGCTGGACCATCTCTGAAGGGTATTGATAATGGCTGGGGGTCACCCATTGAGTGAAGACATTGCCCAGAAGGAGATGACGAACCACCTTCTGCAGGAAGTGGGCATAAGGACCACGGCAGCCCACGAGAAGGCGCGTTGTAGAGTTCTCGAAACGGAGTACGTGCGTTGCATTTGCCGTATCGAGCTGGGATGCGTTCGGGCGGGCAGGAAGGACGCCTCTGACCTCTCTCTCTCTCTCCCCCCCCCCTGCCAGGAAGACCATTGAAGTGCAGATTATCGATGACGAGGAATACGAGAAGAACAAGAACTTCTTCATCGAGCTGGGGCAGCCAAAGCTGGTGGACGGCAAGTGTCAGACAGGTGAGTCCCCGCAGGGGCCTGGTGAGGCTCGAGCAGCGGTCGCCAGGGGAACCGAGGACCCGGCACCTCCCAGAGTTCCTGGGAGCCAGAACAGAGCCATCGAAAACTTACAGTACAGGGACAGGCCCTTCGTCCCATCTAGTCCGTACTAGGCCTCGTGTTCCCCTTAAACTTTTTGCCTTTCACCCTTAACCCATGACCTCTAGTTCTAGTCTCGCCCGACTTCTATGAGGGGGAAAAAGCCTGCTTGCGTTCACCTTATCTACATCCCTCATAATTCTGCATACTTCTAACAAACTTGCCCTCATTCTGTTACACTCCAGGAAATGAAGTCCTCACCTATTCACCCTTTTCCCGGTTACTCAGGTCCTCAAGTCCCAGCAACATCCTTGAAAACTTTCTCTGCGCTCTTTCAACCTTTCCTGTAGGTCAGTGACCGAAACTGCACACGATGCTCCAAATTAGGCCTCACCAACGTCTTACACGATGTAACATCCCAGGACACCACAGGGAGGAGACCTCACTGTTCACCGTGTGTGAACAGATCGATCGTACAGCTCGGATTAAGTTGATTTAAAAGGCCCAAAGATGGGCGAATCTACTTCTGACTTGGCCCTTTACAGCTTTCCGAACTCAACCGTGGGTCTGTACAGCCTGGCTCTCAGTTAGTTTTATTCCTCGGGGTAATCTCTGAGCTTCTTCAGTCATACCGTACATAAACAGGCCCTTTGGCCTGTCAAGTCTGTGCTGGTTATCAACTCATTTACACTATTCCATGTTTTGAAATTCTCCCCACAACTTACTCCCCCACCATTAACCTGGTGATAAAGAGAATGTACAAACTTCACACACTAAATCTCTCTCTGTCTGTCTATCTCTCTCTCTGACTCTGCGTGTATGTGACTTTCTCTCTCTCTTTTACAATCTCTGATGGTGTGAGAGTGACTCGCTCTCTCCCTGCCTCTCTCTCTGTCTCTCTTCCTTGCTCTCTGGTGTACTGGCTCTCATTCTCTCTCTCTGTCTCTCTCACTCGTCCCTTCTCCCTCTCCCTCCCCCTCTCCCCTTCTCCCTCTCCCTCTCTCTCCCTCCCTCCCCTCTGCAGTTGTGGTCAGTGGCTCCAGTCCAATGTCCACCCCTTCGTCACTGCTTTCCCCCAGAAGCTCTCACTGTGCCCTTTGCCACCCTCGGTTAGCTCAACCACCATGGGCCGCTCACTCCCTGATGCACCATCAATAACTCACACTGAGACGTAGGCGAGATATCGGCTTTTATTGACTGGAAGAAGGAACCAGGAGTGAGTGTCCATCATACTATGACCTGGAGACTGAGGCCGAGCGTCAGGCCTCAGATCGCCTTTATACAGGGGCCTGTGGGAGGAGCCACAGGAGCAGTCAGCAGGGGGCGTGTCCAGACAGGCACATAGTTCACCACACTCCCCTTGTTCCAGACCCTCCATTCCTCCTCCTCCCATCCCTCTGCCTCAGATACAACACAGAAACAGGCCACGCTGACCGTGGAGCCTACCCATATCCCTCCGAACCTTTCCTATCCCATGTCTTTCAATTGGGAAGTTTGCTTCCATACGGAGTTTGTTTTGATTACCATCTTTGATTGCATCTCATCAGTACATGGAGGTAGGACAAGGGAAAAACAATAACAGGCTGCAGAATAAAGCGTTCCAGAGGAAGTGCAGTGCGTAGACTGTAAGGAACAGGGTAGACTCTGAGGCCAAATCTACCTTACTAGACAAGAAGAATGTTTAACAATGACAGGGCAGCCCCACTGGCGTCCATCCTTAAAAAAAAGATCAGTGTGACCTCACCAAACTGAAAACATCACCTCCCTACTTCTAATAGAGTCATAGAAAAGTACAGCACAGAACGGGCCCTTCGGCCCATCTAGTCTATGGGAGAACCATTTAAAATGCCTCGACCTGCACTGCCCTCCATACCCCTCCCATCCATGTGCCTATCCAAACTTCTCTTGAACTTTGAAATCAAGCTGGCATCCACCCCATGTGCTGGCAGCTCGTTCCACTCTCTCACCACCCTCCGAGTGAAGAAGTTTCCCCTGCATGCTCCCCTTAAACTTCTCACCTTTCACCCTTAACCCGTGACCTCTGGTTGTAGTTCCACCCAAACTCAGTGAAAAAGCCTGTCTGCATTTACCCTATCTATACCCCTCATAATTTTGTACACCACTATCAAATCTCCTCTCAATCCTCTGCACTCCAAGGAATAACGTTCTAACCTATTCAATCTTTCCTTAAAACTCGACGACACCCTTGTAAATTTTCCCCATACTCTTTCACCCTTATTGATTTCCCAAAGCCTTCCTCTCTGTACGATCTGTATAAACACCTTACCGACATCGGTGGGAATTGAACCCCGACTGGCCATAAACTACTTAGCCGCTCCTTTATTTTTGACCCGGATCTGATGGAAGCCCGGTGAGCCGAAATGGGAATTCTGTGTCCATCTTCACAGTGGCTGCCCGACCTGCTGGGAACTCGAGCGTTTTGTGCTGTCCCGGTCCCCCCCCACCTCACCCCGGGACGCCCTGGTCCGATGTCCGCGCTCCCTGATGTTTGGAGCCAAGCTCCGCAGGGATGGGAACCGGGAACGCTGCTTCCCTGTCAGGACGTCCAGCTCCCAGGATAAGGAGAGAGGGAAGGGGGCAGTCTTCATTCACAGGACGGGGGTGGGGGTGGGGGTGGGTGCAGTGTATCTGGTGAATTCTCTTTGGGAGCACTGGGGGAACTCAGTTGTATCCCAGTCTGGTGATAGGTGAGTGGAGGCTAGCAAGCCTACCCTGGATGCAGTATCTCCCTCTCCGGAGGCCCTCGGGAGCTCCTGCCCAGCCTGCTGAGTTCCTCCAGCACCTCGTGTGTGTTTCTCTGGATTTCCAGCGCCAGCATCTCTTGTGGTAAAAGTTCAGTCTTGTTTGGCGATCCTAGAACCTCTTGAAACCGTTGGTCGCATCCACTCCTCGCTGTCTATCCCTCGGTGCTCCCTCCTCGCTGTCTATCCCTCGGTGCTCCCTCCTCGCTGTCTATCCCTCGGTGCTCCCTCCTCACTGCCCCTCTCTTGGCACACCCTCCTCGTTGTCCCTCCATCAGCACTCCCTCCTCACCGCCCCTCTCTCGGCGCTCACTCCTCGTTGCCCCTCTCGGCACCCCTCCATCAGCACTCCCTCCTCACCACTCCTCTCTCGGCAGCCCCTCCTCGCTGCCCCTCCCTCGGCGCTCCCTCCTCGCTGCCCCTCTCTTGGTGCTCCCTCCTCACTGCCCTTCCCTCGGTGCTCCCTCCTCACCACCTATCCCTCAGTGCGCCCTCCTCGCCACCTATCCCTCAGTGCGCCCTCCTCGCCACCCCTCCCTTGGTGCTACTCACTGTCTCTCCTTGCCTTGGCGCCCCTCCCTGCTGTCTCTCCCCCCCCCCAGGGCACATCGCTCCCTCCTCAGTGTACTCCAACCAACCTGTGGGCTTTTCCCTCAGATGGCTCGGGCGCGACGGAGGACCCGGCCCAGCAAGGGTGCCCCTGCCTCGGGGAGCACCTTAAGATGGAGATCATCATAGAGGAGTCCTACGAGTTTAAGGTGAGGCCCCCACGGTCATCAGTGGGAAGGGCATTTGGGTGGAGGGTGGGCTGTTGAAGAGGAGGCTTAGTAAGGTGCGCTGGGACTCGAGCGACTTGGTCAGGGATGGAGTTGAAGAAGATCAGGTCTTTATAAAGCAGAGGAATCTAAATCACTGAACTATTAGGTTCCCCCCGTGTACGCTCACTAAGTTCCACTAAGTGTACGTTCGTGATCTTCTGCTGCTGTGGCCCGTCCACTTCACGGTTCGACGTGTTGTGCATTCGGAGATGCTCTTCTGCACCCCACTGTTGTAATGGGTGGTTATTTGAGTTACTGTCACCTTCCTGTCAGCTTGAACCAGTCTGGCCATTCTCCTCCGACCTCTCTCGTTAATGGGGTGTCTTCACCCACAGAACTGCCGTCCACTGGATGTTTTATTTTTGTTTTTCTGCACCATTCTCTGTAAACCCTAGACATTGTTGTGGGTGAAAATCCCAGCAGTTTCTGAGATACTCAGACCACCCCATCTGGCGCCAACAACCATTCGGAATCAGAATCAGGCTTATTGTCACCAGAATATGCCGTGAAGTTTGTTATTGCACGGTGAAAGTCACTCAGATCACATTCCTCCCCCGTTCTGACGCTCGGTCTGAACAACGACGGGACCTCTTGACCGTGTCGGCGTGCTTTGATGCATCGTGTTGCTGCCACGTGATTGGCTGACTGGATATTTGCATCAACGAGCAGCTGTACGGGGGGGGTACCTAATAAAGTGGCCGCTGGGTTCACATCACGTGCTATATGTGCGCGGAGCAAGAACAACAAGGGAGCGGTCAGACCGAACGTTTTTTTACTGAATCACGTTACCCAAAGTCACGGTGACCAGTCGGGCCCGCCAAGGCGGAAAAGGTGCACATTTACCCCACATTCTTGCCCCCGATGAGGTACGATAAGTCGTGAAATTTACACCCTCCTAAAAATATATATTATAAATCCTAATGTGAAACAAGCTCTCAATGGCCACTTTATTAGGTACACCTGCTCGTTAATGTAAATAATCAGCCAGTCGGGTGGCAGTGACTCAGCGCATAAAAGCACACGGACACGGTCAAGAGGTTCAGCTGTTGTTCAGACCAAACATCAGAACGGGGGAAGTGAAGTGATCAAAATGACATTGACCATGGAGAGATTGTTGGTGCCAGATGGGGTGATTTGAGTATCTCAGAATCTGCTGGGATTTTCACGCGCGATGGTCTCCAGAGTTTACAGAGAATGGTGTGAAAAACAAAATCTAGTTAGTGGCAGTTCTGTGCCTTGTTAATTAGAGAGGTCGGAAGAGAATGGCCAGACTGGTTCGAGCTGACAGGAAGGCGACAGTAACTCAAATAACCACCCGTTACAACAGTGGGGTGCAGAAGAGCATCTCCGAACACACAACACGTCGAACCTTGAAGCGGACGGGCTACAGCAGCGGAAGATCACGGACGTACGCCAAGTGGCCTCTTTATTAGGTACAGGAGGTATTCTCCGAGTGTATATTAAAAAATATACGACAAAATCGTGTTCAAAGTTTTAAGTAAATTTATTATCAAAGTACAAGTAGCATATGTTACTGTGTACAACCCTGTGATTCATTTTCTTGCGAGCATAATCAATAAAACCATAATAGAATCGATGACAGACCGCACCAACAGAGTGGACAACCAGAGGGTAAAAGACGACAAACTTTGCAAATACTAAAACAGAAAAATAGGAATAAATATCAAGAACATGAGGTGAAGAGTCCTTGAAAGTGAGTCCGTAGGTTATGGGAACACGTCAGTGACGGGGCGAGTGAAGTTATTCCCTTTGGTTCAGGAGCCTGATGGTTGAGAGGTAGTAACTGTTCCTGAACCTGGTGGTGTTGGTCCTGAGGCTCCTGTACCTCCTTCCTGATGGTTGAGGGGTGATAACTGTTGCTGAACCTGGTGGTGTTGGTCCTGAGGCTCCTGTACCTCCTTCCTGATGGTTGAGGGGTAGTAACTGTTCCTGAACCTGGTGGTGTGGGTCCTAAGGCTCCTGTACCTCCTTCCTGATGGTTGAGGGGTAGTAACTGTTCCTGAACCTGGTAGTGTTGGTCCTGAGGCTCCTGTACCTCCTTCCTGATGGTTGAGGGGTGATAACTGTTCCTGAACCTGGTGGTGCGAGTCCTGAGGCTCCTGTACCTCCTTCCTGATGGTTGAGGGGTGATAACTGTTCCTGAACCTGGTGGTGTGGGACCTGAGGCTCCTGTACCTCCTTCCTGATGGTTGAGGGGTGATAACTGTTCCTGAACCTGGTGGTGTTGGTCCTGAGGCTCCTGTACCTCCTTCCTGATGGTTGAGGGGTGATAACTGTTCCTGAACCTGGTGGTGTGGGACCTGAGGCTCCTGTACCTCCTTCCTGATGGTTGAGGGGTGATAACTGTTCCTGAACCTGGTGGTGTGAGTCTGAAGCTCCTGGACCTTCTACTTGATGGCAGCAGTGAGAAGAGAGCATGGCCTGGGTGGTGGGAGTCCCCGACGATGGACGCTGCTTTCCTGCGACAGCGTTTCATGTAGATGTGCTCATCGGCTGGGAGGGCTTTGCCCGTGATATGCTGGTATCCACGTATGTTGTCGGATTTTCGCGGGCGTTGGTGTTTCCATACCGGGCTGCGATACAACAAGTCTGTACACGCTGCACCGCACGTCTGCAGAAGCTTGTCAGAGTTTCGGGCAAACTCCTGAGGAAGCAGAGGCAGTGCCGTGCTTTCTTTGTAACGGCCCAGGACAGACGCTGAGAAATAACACGGAGGAATTGGAAGTTGCTGACTCTGATCCTCCGACGAGGACCGTTGGTTTCCCTGTCCTGTAGTCAGGAATCAGCTCCGCAGTCGGTGAGGGACATACGTAGATAGGGTGACTGCTCAGGCACTTGCCCGCCATGGGTAGGGAATGGACCGGACGATATCGGCTTAGCGCGAGAAGAGCTTTTTACCCTACAGAGGGTGGTCCGTCTATGGAACGGGCTGCCCGAGGAAACGCTTGAGGTAGGCACACTTAAAAGGCGCTCAGATCAAAGAGCAAGATAACTTATTTGCCCGACGTGCGGTCGAAACATACGGGGAAGAGCATCATCTTGTGTCAAGTCAGATCAGCGAGGATTGTACTGGGAAAGCCCGCAGACTTTCTCAAGTTCAATTTCAGGTTATTGTAATTTAATCATACACCTGTACACAGCCAAACGAAACAAGGTGCACAACACAGTACGGCAGTCACACCCAACACATGGCACATATAACAGATATAGACACCATGGCAGAGAAAGACACAGTCATGAAGATCACCCTGGCCCAAGTCCATGAGAGCGACAGGGCCTGTAGACTGACAGTACACGGGATGTTCTCCTGGAGATAGCGTGAAGCCGTCCTCGTCACACACGCCAGTGCAGCCGCAGACCAACAGGATCCAACCGGTCCCCTCCCCCCATCTACCTACCCTCGTCCTTCATCCCGACAGATGCCCAGATGGACAGACCTCCACAGTACTTGTGCGCATCTATACAGGGCTGTGTTTGCCAACGTGCGGTGGAGAGCGAGTTTGTAAATCTGGCGGGAGCAAAGGACGTTGGGAGCGGCGAGGGTGAGGGACGGGGGGGCAGAAACAGAGGGACAGGGTCGAGTGTAGATACATCCAGCCCCGAGACACTGGGCAAGGGCATAACATTCCAAACAATTGGTTTACTGATCATTACAGAATGTCTCTCTGGTGCTTCCCTCTCCCCTCCCCGCCCCCTTCCCACTCCCAGTCCACAATAGAGACCCATATCAGAATCAGGTTTATTATATGTCATGAAATTTGTTTTTTTTTGTAGAGAGATTACAGAGAAGATTTACTAGAATGTTACCTGGGTTTCAGCACCTAAGTTACAGGGAAAGATTGAACAAGTTATGTCTTTATTCTTTGGAGTGCAGAAGGGTGAGGGGGGACTTGATAGAGGTATTTAAAATTATGAGGGGGATAGATAGAGTTGACGTGGATAGGCTTTTTCCATTGAGAGTAGGGGAGATCGAAACAAGAAGAGAGGATTTGAAAGTTGGGGGGGGGGAAGTTTAAGGGTAACACGAGGGGGAACTTCTTTACTCAGCGAGTGGTATCTGTGCAGAACGAGCTTCCAGTAGAAGTGGTAGAGGCAGGTTCGGGATTCTCATTTAAAGTAAAATTGGATAGGTATATGGACAGGAAAAGAATGGAGGGTTATGGGCTGAGTGCGGGTTGGTGGGACTAGGTGAGAGTAAGCGTTCAGCACGGACTAGAAGGGCCGAGATGGCCTGTTTCCGTGTTATAATTGTCGTATGGTTATGTAGCAGTACAGTGCAATACATAAAATTACTACAAAAAGTCTTAGGCACCCCAGCTTAAGAATTTACCACTGTACTATAGATAGAGCGGACGTGAAGACGACATTTCATGGGGAGAATGTATAACTACCTTACAGGGGGTAGCAGGAACTGTGGATGCTGTAAATGGGCTAACGGCTACATCGGACAGGAAAGGAGGGCCAATGATGAGCTGGGCTAGCATCGGCCGGCTGGGCCGAAAGGCCCGTCACTGGGCTGTGACTTCGAGCTCTCTCACCCACCGCCCTCTCTCTCTGCAGAGCACGGTGGACAAGCTGATCAAGAAGACCAACCTGGCAATGGCAGTAAGCAGCAGCAGCTGGAGGGAGCAGTTTGTCAAAGCAGTGACGGTCAGCGCCGGTGAGCAGAGTGGGACGCGTCGGGGGCGCTCCGGAGCTGGGGTGGGGAGGGTTCCTCGTCATGCTGGGCTGGGACTTCAGGCTTCAGAACCTCCTGCCCAAGGCGAGTTGTGGGAAGCTGGCCTGGGCACGGTTGGTGGTGGGCACTTGATGGCACATTCAAGTTAATTTCTCGATTCCGAGATTGAATGGCTCGTCGTATGAAGAGCGTTCGATGGCTCTGGGCCTGTAGTCACTGGAATTCAGAACAATGGGGGGGGGGACCGCACTGAAACCGATGGAATGGTGAAAGGCCTCGATAGAGTGGATGTGGAGTGGATGTTTCCGGCAGTGGGGGAGTCTAGGACCAGAGGACACAGATAGAGTGGAAGTGGTGGGGATGTTTCCTATAGTGGGGTAGCCTGGGACCAGAGGACACGGATAGAGTGGATGTGGAGAGGATGTTTCCGGCAGTGGGGGAGCCTAGGACCAGAGGACCCAGATACAGTGGATGTGGAGAGGATGTTTCATATAGTGCGGGAGTCTAGTACCAGAGGACACGGATAGAGTGGATGTGGAGAGGATGTTTCCGGCAGTGGGGGAGTCTAGGACCAGAGGACACAGATGGAGTGGATGTGGAGAGGATGTTTCCAATAGTGGGGGAGTCTTGGACAGAGGGCACAGATAGAGTGGATGCGGAGAGGATGATTCCTATAGACGGGGAGTCTAGGACCAGAGGACACAGATAGAGAGGATTTCGGGAGGATGTTTGCTATAGTGGAGGATCCTGGGACCAGAGGACACAGGCAGAGTGGATGCGGAGAGGATGTTTCCAATAGTGGGGGAGTGTTGGACCAGAGGGCACAGATAGAGTGGATGTGGAGAGGATGTTTCCAATAGTGGGGGAGTCCAGGACCAGAGGACACAGATGGAGTGGATGTGGAGAGGATGTTTCCAATAGTGGGGGAGTCCAGGACCAGAGGACACAGATGGAGTGGATGCAGACAGGATGTTTCCTATAGTGGGAGAGCCTTGGACAGAGGGCACAGATAGAGTGGATGTGGGGAGGATGATCCCTATATGGGGGAGTCTAGGACCAGAGGTAACATTTAGAGTGGATTTGGAGGGGATGTTTCCTATACAGGGGGAGTCTAGGACCTGAGAACACAGATAGAGTGGATGTGGGGAGGATGTTTCCTGCAGTGGGGGAGACTAGGACAAGAGGACACAGATAGAGTGGATGTGGAGAGGATGTTTCCAGTAGTGGGGGAGTCTACGACCAGAGAACACAGATAGAGTGGACGCGGAGAGAATGTTTCCTATAGTGGGGGAGTCTAGGACCAGAGGGCAGAGATAGAGTCGATGTGGAGAGAATGTCTCCTATAGTGGGGGAGTCTAGGACCAGAGGGCACAGATAGAGTGGATGCGGAGAGGATGTTTCCAATAGTGGGAGAGTCTTGGACAGAGGGCACAGATAGAGTGCATGCGGAGAGGATATTTCCTGTAGTGGGGGTATCCAGGACGAGAGGGAACAGATAGAGCGGATGTGGTTAGGATGATTCCTATTTTGGGTGAGTCTACGACCAGAGGGAACAGATACAGTGGATGCATAGAGGATGTTTCCTATACTGAGGGAGTCTAGGACCAGAGGACACAGATAGAGTGGATGCGGAGAGGATGTTTCCAACAGTGCGGGTGTCTAGGACCAGTGAACACAGATAGAGTGGACGTGGAGAGGATGTTTCCTATAGCTGGCGAGTCTAGGACCAGAGGGCACAGATAGAGTGGACGTGTAGAGGATGTTTCCTATATTTGGGGAGTCTAGGACCAGAGGACACAGATAGTGTGGATGTGGGGAAGATGTTTGCTATAGTGGGGGAGTATAGGACCAGAGGACACAGATAGAGTGGATGTGGAGAGGATGTTTCCTATAGTGGGGGAGCCTGGGACCAGAGGTAACAGATAGAGTGGATGTGGAGGGGATGTTTCCTAAAGTGCGGGAGTATAGGACCAGAGGACACAGATAGAGTGGATGTGGAGAGGATGTTTCCTATAGTGGGGGAGCCTGGGACCAGAGGTAACAGATAGAGTGGATGTGGAGGGGATGTTTCCTATATTTGGGGAGTCTAGGACCTGATGAAACAGATAGAGTGGAAGTGGAGGGGATATTTACTATACTGCAGGAGTCTAGGACCAGAGGACACAGATAGTGTGGATTTGGGGAGGATGTTTCCGGCAGTGGGGGAGCCTAGGACCAGAGGACCCAGATACAGTGGATGTGGAG
This sequence comes from Hypanus sabinus, assembly GCF_030144855.1. Lineage (NCBI taxonomy): Eukaryota > Metazoa > Chordata > Chondrichthyes > Myliobatiformes > Dasyatidae > Hypanus > Hypanus sabinus. Next base: position 31,243,595 of record NC_082736.1, on the reverse strand, counting down.
AGGATGTTTCATATAGTGCGGGAGTCTAGTACCAGAGGACACGGATAGAGTGGATGTGGAGAGGATGTTTCCGGCAGTGGGGGAGTCTAGGACCAGAGGACACAGATAGAGTGGAAGTGGGAAGGATGATTCCTATAGTGGGGGACTCTTGGACAGAGGGCACAGATAGAGTGGATGCGGAGAGGATGATTCCTATAGACGGGGAGTCTAGGACCAGAGGACACAGATAGAGAGGATTTCGGGAGGATGTTTGCTATAGTGGAGGATCCTGGGACCAGAGGACACAGGCAGAGTGGATGCGGAGAGGATGTTTCCAATAGTGGGGGAGTGTTGGACCAGAGGGCACAGATAGAGTGGATGTGGAGAGGATGTTTCCAATAGTGGGGGAGTCCAGGACCAGAGGACACAGATGGAGTGGATGTGGAGAGGATGTTTCCAATAGTGGGGGAGTCCAGGACCAGAGGACACAGATGGAGTGGATGCAGACAGGATGTTTCCTATAGTGGGAGAGCCTTGGACAGAGGGCACAGATAGAGTGGATGTGGGGAGGATGATCCCTATATGGGGGAGTCTAGGACCAGAGGTAACATTTAGAGTGGATTTGGAGGGGATGTTTCCTATACAGGGGGAGTCTAGGACCTGAGAACACAGATAGAGTGGATGTGGGGAGGATGTTTCCTGCAGTGGGGGAGACTAGGACAAGAGGACACAGATAGAGTGGATGTGGAGAGGATGTTTCCAGTAGTGGGGGAGTCTACGACCAGAGAACACAGATAGAGTGGACGCGGAGAGAATGTTTCCTATAGTGGGGGAGTCTAGGACCAGAGGGCAGAGATAGAGTCGATGTGGAGAGAATGTCTCCTATAGTGGGGGAGTCTAGGACCAGAGGGCACAGATAGAGTGGATGCGGAGAGGATGTTTCCAATAGTGGGAGAGTCTTGGACAGAGGGCACAGATAGAGTGCATGCGGAGAGGATATTTCCTGTAGTGGGGGTATCCAGGACGAGAGGGAACAGATAGAGCGGATGTGGTTAGGATGTTTCCTATACTGAGGGAGTCTAGGACCAGAGGACACAGATAGAGTGGATGCGGAGAGGATGTTTCCAACAGTGCGGGTGTCTAGGACCAGTGAACACAGATAGAGTGGACGTGGAGAGGATGTTTCCTATAGCTGGCGAGTCTAGGACCAGAGGGCACAGATAGAGTGGACGTGTAGAGGATGTTTCCTATATTTGGGGAGTCTAGGACCAGAGGACACAGATAGTGTGGATGTGGGGAAGATGTTTGCTATAGTGGGGGAGTATAGGACCAGAGGACACAGATAGAGTGGATGTGGAGAGGATGTTTCCTATAGTGGGGGAGCCTGGGACCAGAGGTAACAGATAGAGTGGATGTGGAGGGGATGTTTCCTAAAGTGCGGGAGTATAGGACCAGAGGACACAGATAGAGTGGATGTGGAGAGGATGTTTCCTATAGTGGGGGAGCCTGGGACCAGAGGTAACAGATAGAGTGGATGTGGAGGGGATGTTTCCTATATTTGGGGAGTCTAGGACCTGATGAAACAGATAGAGTGGAAGTGGAGGGGATATTTACTATACTGCAGGAGTCTAGGACCAGAGGACACAGATAGTGTGGATTTGGGGAGGATGTTTGCTATAATGGGGGAGCCTGGGACCAGAGGACACGGGCAGAGTGGATGCGGAGAGGATGTTTCCAATAGTGGGGGAGTGTTGGACCAGAGGGCACAGATAGAGTGGATGTGGAGAGGATGTTTCCAATAGTGGGGGAGTCCAGGACCAGAGGACACAGATGGAGTGGATGTGGAGAGGATGTTTCCAATAGTGGGGGAGTCCAGGACCAGAGGACACAGATGGAGTGGATGCAGACAGGATGTTTCCTATAGTGGGGGAGTGTTGGACCAGAGGGCACAGATAGAGTGGATGTGGGCAGGATGATTCCTATTTTGGGGGAGACTAGGACCAGAGGTAACAGATAGAGTGGGTGTGGAGAGGATGTTTCCTATAGTGGGAGAGTCTTGGACAGAGGGCACAGAAAGAGTGGATGTGGGGAGGATGTTTCCTGCAGTGGGGGAGTCTAGGACCGGAGGACACAGATAGAGTGAATGTGGAGAGGATGTTTCCAAACATGCGGGAGTCTAGGACCAGAGGGAACCCATAGAGTGGATGTGCAGAGGATGTTTCCTATAGTGGGCGAGTCTAGGACCAGAGGACACAGATAGATTGGATTTGGAGAGGATGTTTCCAATCATGCGGGAGTCTAGGACCAGAGGGAACCCATAGAGTGGATGTGCAGAGGATGTTTCCTATAGTGCGGGTATCTAGGACCAGAGGGCACAGAGAGATTGGATGTGGAGAGGATGTTTCCTATAGTGGGGGAGTCTTGGACCAGACATCACGGATAGAGTGCATGTGGAGAGCATGTTTCCTATAGTGGGGCTGTCTAGGACCGGGGGAAACAGATAGGGTGGATGTGGAGAGGATGTTTCGTATACTGGGGGAGTGTTGGACCAGAGGACACAGATAGAGTGGATGTGGAGAGGATGTTTCCTATAGTGGGCGAATCTAGGACCAGAGGGAACAGATAGAGTGGATGCGGAGAGGATGTTTTCTATAGTGGGGAGTCTAGGACCAGAGGGAACAGGTAGAGTGGATGCGGAGAGGATGTTTCCGACAATGCGGGTATCTAGGACCAGTGGACACAGATAGAGTGGACGTGGAGAAGATGTTTCCTATAGTGGGTGAGTCCAGGACCAGAGGGCACAGATAGAGTGGACGTGGACAGGTTGTTTCCTATAGTTGGCGAGTCTAGGACCAGAGGACACAGATAGAGTGGACGTGGAGAGGATGTTTCCTATAGTGGGGGAGTCTTGGACCAGACATCACGGATAGAGTGCATGTGGAGAGCATGTTTCCTATAGTGGGGCTGTCTAGGACCGGGGGAAACAGATAGGGTGGATGTGGAGAGGATGTTTCGTATACTGGGGGAGTGTTGGACCAGAGGACACAGATAGAGTGGATGTGGAGAGGATGTTTCCTATAGTGGGTGAGTCTAGGACCACAGGACATAGATAGAGTGGATGTGGAGAGGATGTTTCCTATAGTGGGGGAGCCTGGGCCCAGAGGATACGGATAGACTGGATGTGGAGAGGATGTTTCCTATATTGGGGGAGTCTAGGACCAGAGGGCACAGATGGAGTAGATGTGGAGAGGATGTTTCCAATAGTGGGGGAGTCTACGACCAGATAACACAGATAGAGTGGATGCGGAGAGGATCTTTCGTTTTTTGGGGGAGGCTAGGACCAGAGGACGCACATAGAGTGGATGTGGGGTGGATGATTCCTATAGTCGAGGAGTCTAGGACCAGAGGGCACAGATAGAGTGGATGTGGAGAGGATGTTTCCTATAGTGCGGGAGTGTAGGACCAGAGGACACAGATAGAGAGGACGTGGAGATGATGTTTCCAATAGTGGGTGAGTCTAGGACCACAGGACATAGATAGAGTGGACGTGGAGAGGATGTTTCCTATAGTGGGCGAGTCTAGGACCAGAGGACATAGATAGATTGGATTTGGAGAGAATGTTTCCAATCGTGCGGGAGTCTAGGACCAGAGGAAACAGATAGATTGGATGCGGAGAGGATGTTTCCAATAGTCGGGGAGTCTAGGACCAGAGGACACAGATAGAGTGGAAGTGGAGAGGAAGTTTCCTATAGTGGGAGAGTCTTGGACAGAGGGCACAGATAGAGTGGAGAGGGTATTTCCTGTACTGGGGGAGTCTAAGACAAGAGGACACAGATAGTGTGGATTTGGGGAGGATGTTTGCTATAGTGGGGGAGCCTGGGACCAGAGGACACGGGCAGAGTGGATGCGGAGAGGATGTTTCCTATAGTGGGGGAGTGTTGGACCAGAGGGCACAGATAGAGTGGATGTGGGCAGGATGATTTCTATTTTGGGGGAGACTAGGACCAGAGGTAACAGATAGAGTGGGTGTGGAGAGGATGTTTCCTATAGTGGGAGAGTCTTGGACAGAGGGCACAGAAAGAGTGGATGTGGGGAGGATGTTTCCTGCAGTGTGGGAGTTTTGGACCGGAGGACACAGATAGAGTGAATGTGGAGAGGATGTTTCCAAGCATGCGGGAGTCTAGGACCAGAGGGAACCCATAGAGTGGATGTGCAGAGGATGTTTCCTATAGTGGGCGAGTCTAGGACCAGAGGACACAGATAGATTGGATTTGGAGAGGATGTTTCCAATCATGCGGGAGTCTAGGACCAGAGGGAACCCATAGAGTGGATGTGCAGAGGATGTTTCCTATAGTGGGCGAGTCTAGGACCAGAGGACACAGATAGATTGGATTTGGAGAGGATGTTTCCAATCATGCGGGAGTCTAGGACCAGAGGGAACCCATAGAGTGGATGTGCAGAGGATGTTTCCTATAGTGCGGGTATCTAGGACCAGAGGGCACAGAGAGATTGGATGTGGAGAGGATGTTTCCTGTCGTAGGGGACTCTTGGACCAGAGGACACACAGAGACTGGTCGTGGAGAGGATGTTTCCTATAGTGGGCGAATCTAGGACCAGAGGGAACAGATAGAGTGGATGCGGAGAGGATGTTTTCTATAGTGCGGGAGTCTAGGACCAGAGGGAACAGGTAGAGTGGATGCGGAGAGGATGTTTCCGACAATGCGGGTATCTAGGACCAGTGGACACAGATAGAGTGGACGTGGAGAAGATGTTTCCTATAGTGGGTGAGTCCAGGACCAGAGGGCACAGATAGAGTGGACGTGGACAGGTTGTTTCCTATAGTTGGCGAGTCTAGGACCAGAGGACACAGATAGAGTGGACGTGGAGAGGATGTTTCCTATAGTGGGGGAGTCTTGGACCAGACATCACGGATAGAGTGCATGTGGAGAGCATGTTTCCTATAGTGGGGCTGTCTAGGACCGGGGGAAACAGATAGGGTGGATGTGGAGAGGATGTTTCGTATACTGGGGGAGTGTTGGACCAGAGGACACAGATAGAGTGGATGTGGAGAGGATGTTTCCTATAGTGGGTGAGTCTAGGACCACAGGACATAGATAGAGTGGATGTGGAGAGGATGTTTCCTATAGTGGGGGAGCCTGGGCCCAGAGGATACGGATAGACTGGATGTGGAGAGGATGTTTCCTATATTGGGGGAGTCTAGGACCAGAGGGCACAGATGGAGTAGATGTGGAGAGGATGTTTCCAATAGTGGGGGAGTCTACGACCAGATAACACAGATAGAGTGGATGCGGAGAGGATCTTTCGTTTTTTGGGGGAGGCTAGGACCAGAGGACGCACATAGAGTGGATGTGGGGTGGATGATTCCTATAGTCGAGGAGTCTAGGACCAGAGGGCACAGATAGAGTGGATGTGGAGAGGATGTTTCCTATAGTGCGGGAGTGTAGGACCAGAGGACACAGATAGAGAGGACGTGGAGATGATGTTTCCAATAGTGGGTGAGTCTAGGACCACAGGACACAGATAGAGTGACGTGGAGAGGATGTTTCCTATAGTGGGCGAGTCTAGGACCAGAGGACATAGATAGATTGGATTTGGAGAGAATGTTTCCAATCGTGCGGGAGTCTAGGACCAGAGGAAACAGATAGATTGGATGCGGAGAGGATGTTTCCAATAGTCGGGGAGTCTAGGACCAGAGGACACAGATAGAGTGGAAGTGGAGAGGAAGTTTCCTATAGTGGGAGAGTCTTGGACAGAGGGCACAGATAGAGTGGAGAGGGTATTTCCTGTACTGGGGGAGTCTAAGACAAGAGGACACAGATAGTGTGGATTTGGGGAGGATGTTTGCTATAGTGGGGGAGCCTGGGACCAGAGGACACGGGCAGAGTGGATGCGGAGAGGATGTTTCCTATAGTGGGGGAGTGTTGGACCAGAGGGCACAGATAGAGTGGATGTGGGCAGGATGATTCCTATTTTGGGGGAGACTAGGACCAGAGGTAACAGATAGAGTGGGTGTGGAGAGGATGTTTCCTATAGTGGGAGAGTCTTGGACAGAGGGCACAGAAAGAGTGGATGTGGGGAGGATGTTTCCTGCAGTGTGGGAGTTTTGGACCGGAGGACACAGATAGAGTGAATGTGGAGAGGATGTTTCCAAGCATGCGGGAGTCTAGGACCAGAGGGAACCCATAGAGTGGATGTGCAGAGGATGTTTCCTATAGTGCGGGTATCTAGGACCAGAGGGCACAGAGAGATTGGATGTGGAGAGGATGTTTCCTGTCGTAGGGGACTCTTGGACCAGAGGACACACAGAGACTGGTCGTGGAGAGGATGTTTCCTATAGTGGGCGAGTCTAGGACCAGAGGACACAGATAGAGTGGATGCGGAGAGGATGTTTCCTATAGTGCGGGTATCTAGGACCAGAGGGAACAGATAGAGTGGATGCAGAGAGGATGTTTTCTATAGTGCGGGAGTCTAGGACCAGAGGGAACAGGTAGAGTGGATGCGGAGAGGATGTTTCCGACAGTGCGGGTGTCTAGGACCAGTGGACACAGATAGAGTGGACGTGGAGAAGATGTTTCCTATAGTGGGTGAGTCCAGGACCAGAGGGCACAGATAGAGTGGACGTGGACAGGTTGTTTCCTATAGTTGGCGAGTCTAGGACCAGAGGACACAGATAGAGTGGACGTGGAGAGGATGTTTCCTATAGTGGGGGAGTCCTGGACCAGACATCACGGATAGAGTGCATGTGGAGAGCATGTTTCCTATAGTGGGGGTGTCTAGGACCAGAGGACACAGATAGAGTGGATGTGGAGAAGATGTTTCCTATACTGGGGGAGCCTAGGACCAGATGGCACAGATAGAGTGGATGTGGAGAGGATGTTTCCTATAGTGGGGGAGCCTGGGGCCATAGGACACGGATAGAGTGGATGTGGAGAGGATGTTTCCTATAGTGGGGGTGTCTAGGACCGGAGGACACAGATAGACTGGATGTGGAGAGGATGTTTCCTATATTGGGGGAGTCTAGGACCAGAGGGCACAGATGGAGTAGATGTGGAGAGGATGTTTCCTATATTGGGGGAGTCTACGACCAGATAACACAGATAGAGTGGATGCGGAGAGGATCTTTCGTTTTTTGGGGGAGGCTAGGACCAGAGGACGCACATAGAGTGGATGTGGGGTGGATGATTCCTATAGTCGAGGAGTCTAGGACCAGAGGGCACAGATAGAGTGGATGTGGAGAGGATGTTTCCTATAGTGGGGGAGCCTAGGACCAGATGGCACAGATAGAGTGGATGTGGAGAGGATGTTTCCTATGGTGGGGGAGCCTGGGGCCATAGGACACGGATAGAGTGGAGGTGGAGAAGATGTTTCCTATAGTGGGGGTGTCTAGGACCGGAGGACACAGATAGAGTGGATGTGGAGAGGATGTTTCCTATATTGGGGGAGTCTAGGACCAGGGGGCACAGATGGTGGATGTGGAGAGGATGTTTTCTATAGTGGGGGAGTCTTGGACCAGACAACACAGATAGAGTGGACGTGGAGAGGATGTTTCGTATAGTGGGGGAGTGTAGGACCAGAGGACACTGTTAGAGTGGATGTGGAGAGGATGATTCCTGTACTACGGGAGTCCAGGACCAGAGGACACAGATAGAGTGGAAGTGGAGAGGATGTTTGCTATAGTGGGGGAGTGTATGACCAGAGGACGCGGATAGAGTGCATGTGCGGAGGAGGATTCCTGTAGTGGGGGAGCCTGGGACCAGAGGACACGGATAGAGTGGATGTGGAGAGGATGTTTTGTATACTGGGGGAGTGTTGGACCAGAGGACGCAGATAGAGTGGATGTGGAGAGGATGTTTGCTATAGTGCGGGAGTGTAGGACCAGAGGACACAGATAGAGTGTATTTGTAGAAGATATTTCCTATAGTGGGGAAGTCTAGGACCAGAGGACACATATAGAGTAGATTCTGAGTGGATTGTTCCTATAGTGGGGGAAGCCAGGACCAGAGGGAACAGATAGAGTGGATGTGGAGAGGATGTTTCCAATAGTGGGGGAGCCTGTGACCAGAGGACACGGATAGGGTGGATGTGGAGAGGATGGTTCCTATATTGGGGAAGTCTAGGACCAGAGCGCACAGAGAGAGTGAATGTGGGGAGGATGATTCCTATAGTGGGGGTGTCTAGGACCGGAGGACACAGATAGAGTGGATGTGGAGAGGATGTTTCCTATAGTGGGGGAGACTAGGACCAGATGGCACAGATAGAGTGGATGTGGAGAGGAAGTTTCCTATAGTGGGGGAGCCTGGGCCCATAGGACACGGATAGAGTGGATGTGGAGAGGATGTTTCCTATAGTGGGGGTGTCTAGGACCAGAGGGCACAGATGGAGTGGATGTCGAGAGGATGTTTCCAATAGTGGGGGAGTCTACGACCAGATAACACAGATAGAGTGGATGCGGAGAGGATCTTTCGTTTTTTGGGGGAGGCTAGGACCAGAGGACGCACATAGAGTGGATGTGGGGTGGATGATTCCTATAGTCGAGGAGTCTAGGACCAGAGGGCACAGATAGAGTGGATGTGGAGAGGATGTTTCCTATAGTGCGGGAGTGTAGGACCAGAGGACACAGATAGAGAGGACGTGGAGATGATGTTTCCAATAGTGGGTGAGTCTAGGACAAGAGGACATAGCTAGATTGGATTTGGAGAGAATGTTTCCAATCGTGCGGGAGTCTAGGGCCAGAGGGAACAGATAGATTGGAAGTGGAGAGGATGTTTTCTATAGTGGGGGAGTCTTGGACCAGACAACACAGATAGAGTGGACGTGGAGAGGATGTTTCGTATAGTGGGGGAGTGTAGGACCAGAGGACACTGTTAGAGTGGATGTGGAGAGGATGATTCCTGTACTACGGGAGTCCAGGACCAGAGGACACAGATAGAGTGGAAGTGGAGAGGATGTTTGCTATAGTGGGGGAGTGTATGACCAGAGGACGCGGATAGAGTGCATGTGCGGAGGAGGATTCCTGTAGTGGGGGAGCCTGGGACCAGAAGACACGGATAGAGTGGATGTGGAGAGGATGTTTTGTATACTGGGGGAGTGTTGGACCAGAGGACGCAGATAGAGTGGATGTGGAGAGGATGTTTGCTATAGTGCGGGAGTGTAGGACCAGAGGACACAGATAGAGTGTATTTGTAGAAGATATTTCCTATAGTGGGGAAGTCTAGGACCAGAGGACACATATAGAGTAGATTCTGAGTGGATTGTTCCTATAGTGGGGGAATCCAGGACCAGAGGGAACAGATAGAGTGGATGTGGAGAGGATGTTTCCAATAGTGGGGGAGCCTGTGACCAGAGGACACGGATAGGGTGGATGTGGAGAGGATGGTTCCTATATTGGGGAAGTCTAGGACCAGAGCGCACAGATAGAGTGAATGTGGGGAGGATGATTCCTATATTGGGGGAGTCTACGACCAGATAACACAGATAGAGTGGATGCGGAGAGGATCTTTCGTTTTTTGGGGGAGGCTAGGACCAGAGGACGCACATAGAGTGGATGTGGGGTGGATGATTCCTATAGTCGAGGAGTCTAGGACCAGAGGGCACAGATAGAGTGGATGTGGAGAGGATGTTTCCTATAGTGGGGGAGCCTAGGACCAGATGGCACAGATAGAGTGGATGTGGAGAGGATGTTTCCTATGGTGGGGGAGCCTGGGGCCATAGGACACGGATAGAGTGGAGGTGGAGAAGATGTTTCCTATAGTGGGGGTGTCTAGGACCGGAGGACACAGATAGAGTGGATGTGGAGAGGATGTTTCCTATATTGGGGGAGTCTAGGACCAGGGGGCACAGATGGAGTGGATGTGGAGAGGATGTTTTCTATAGTGGGGGAGTCTTGGACCAGACAACACAGATAGAGTGGACGTGGAGAGGATGTTTCGTATAGTGGGGGAGTGTAGGACCAGAGGACACTGTTAGAGTGGATGTGGAGAGGATGATTCCTGTACTACGGGAGTCCAGGACCAGAGGACACAGATAGAGTGGAAGTGGAGAGGATGTTTGCTATAGTGGGGGAGTGTATGACCAGAGGACGCGGATAGAGTGCATGTGCGGAGGAGGATTCCTGTAGTGGGGGAGCCTGGGACCAGAGGACACGGATAGAGTGGATGTGGAGAGGATGTTTTGTATACTGGGGGAGTGTTGGACCAGAGGACGCAGATAGAGTGGATGTGGAGAGGATGTTTGCTATAGTGCGGGAGTGTAGGACCAGAGGACACAGATAGAGTGTATTTGTAGAAGATATTTCCTATAGTGGGGAAGTCTAGGACCAGAGGACACATATAGAGTAGATTCTGAGTGGATTGTTCCTATAGTGGGGGAAGCCAGGACCAGAGGGAACAGATAGAGTGGATGTGGAGAGGATGTTTCCAATAGTGGGGGAGCCTGTGACCAGAGGACACGGATAGGGTGGATGTGGAGAGGATGGTTCCTATATTGGGGAAGTCTAGGACCAGAGCGCACAGATAGAGTGAATGTGGGGAGGATGATTCCTATAGTGGGGGTGTCTAGGACCGGAGGACACAGATAGAGTGGATGTGGAGAGGATGTTTCCTATAGTGGGGGAGACTAGGACCAGATGGCACAGATAGAGTGGATGTGGAGAGGAAGTTTCCTATAGTGGGGGAGCCTGGGCCCATAGGACACGGATAGAGTGGATGTGGAGAGGATGTTTCCTATAGTGGGGGTGTCTAGGACCAGAGGGCACAGATGGAGTGGATGTCGAGAGGATGTTTCCAATAGTGGGGGAGTCTACGACCAGATAACACAGATAGAGTGGATGCGGAGAGGATCTTTCGTTTTTTGGGGGAGGCTAGGACCAGAGGACGCACATAGAGTGGATGTGGGGTGGATGATTCCTATAGTCGAGGAGTCTAGGACCAGAGGGCACAGATAGAGTGGATGTGGAGAGGATGTTTCCTATAGTGCGGGAGTGTAGGACCAGAGGACACAGATAGAGAGGACGTGGAGATGATGTTTCCAATAGTGGGTGAGTCTAGGACAAGAGGACATAGCTAGATTGGATTTGGAGAGAATGTTTCCAATCGTGCGGGAGTCTAGGGCCAGAGGGAACAGATAGATTGGAAGTGGAGAGGATGTTTTCTATAGTGGGGGAGTCTTGGACCAGACAACACAGATAGAGTGGACGTGGAGAGGATGTTTCGTATAGTGGGGGAGTGTAGGACCAGAGGACACTGTTAGAGTGGATGTGGAGAGGATGATTCCTGTACTACGGGAGTCCAGGACCAGAGGACACAGATAGAGTGGAAGTGGAGAGGATGTTTGCTATAGTGGGGGAGTGTATGACCAGAGGACGCGGATAGAGTGCATGTGCGGAGGAGGATTCCTGTAGTGGGGGAGCCTGGGACCAGAAGACACGGATAGAGTGGATGTGGAGAGGATGTTTTGTATACTGGGGGAGTGTTGGACCAGAGGACGCAGATAGAGTGGATGTGGAGAGGATGTTTGCTATAGTGCGGGAGTGTAGGACCAGAGGACACAGATAGAGTGTATTTGTAGAAGATATTTCCTATAGTGGGGAAGTCTAGGACCAGAGGACACATATAGAGTAGATTCTGAGTGGATTGTTCCTATAGTGGGGGAAGCCAGGACCAGGGGGAACAGATAGAGTGGATGTGGAGAGGATGTTTCCAATAGTGGGGGAGCCTGTGACCAGAGGACACGGATAGGGTGGATGTGGAGAGGATGGTTCCTATATTGGGGAAGTCTAGGACCAGAGCGCACAGATAGAGTGAATGTGGGGAGGATGATTCCTATAGTGGGGGTGTCTAGGACCGGAGGACACAGATAGAGTGGATGTGGAGAGGATGTTTCCTATAGTGGGGGAGACTAGGACCAGATGGCACAGATAGAGTGGATGTGGAGAGGAAGTTTCCTATAGTGGGGGAGCCTGGGCCCATAGGACACGGATAGAGTGGATGTGGAGAGGATGTTTCCTATAGTGGGGGTGTCTAGGACCAGAGGGCACAGATGGAGTGGATGTCGAGAGGATGTTTCCAATAGTGGGGGAGTCTACGACCAGATAACACAGATAGAGTGGATGCGGAGAGGATCTTTCGTTTTTTGGGGGAGGCTAGGACCAGAGGACGCACATAGAGTGGATGTGGGGTGGATGATTCCTATAGTCGAGGAGTCTAGGACCAGAGGGCACAGATAGAGTGGATGTGGAGAGGATGTTTCCTATAGTGCGGGAGTGTAGGACCAGAGGACACAGATAGAGAGGACGTGGAGATGATGTTTCCAATAGTGGGTGAGTCTAGGACAAGAGGACATAGCTAGATTGGATTTGGAGAGAATGTTTCCAATCGTGCGGGAGTCTAGGGCCAGAGGGAACAGATAGATTGGAAGTGGAGAGGATGTTTCCTATAGTGGGGGAGTCTAAGCCAAGAGGACACAGATGGAGTGGATGTGGAGAGGATGTTTCCTGTAGTGGGGGAGTCTAGGACCAGAGAACACAGATAGAGTGGATATGGCGAGGATGTTTCCTATCGTGGCGGAGTGTAGGACCAGAGGACACAGATAGAGTGTATTTGTAGAAGATATTTCCTTTTGTGTGGAAGTCTAGGACCAGAGGACACATATAGAGTAGATTCTGAGTGGATTGTTCCTATAGTGGGGGAATCCAGGACCAGAGGGAACAGATAGAGTGGATGTGGAGAGGATGTTTCCAATAGTGGGGGAGCCTGTGACCAGAGGTCACGGATAGAGTGGATGTGGAGAGGATGGTTCCTAGATGGGGGAAGTCTAGGATCAGAGCGCACAGATAGAGTGGATGTAGGGAGGATGATTCCTATATTGGGGGAGTCTAGGACCGGAGGACACAGATAGAGTTAATGTGGAGAGGATGTTTCCAATCATGCGGGAGTCTAGGTCCAGAGGGAACCCATAGAGTGGATGTGCAGAGGATGTTTCCTATAGTGCGAGTATCTAGGACCAGAGGGCACAGAGAGATTGGATGTGGAGAGGATGTTTCCTGTCGTGGGGGAGTCTTCGACCAGAGGACACAGATAGAGTGGATGTGGAGAGGATGTTTCCTATGGTGAGGTAGTCTAAGACCAGAGGGAACAGATAGTGGATGCGGAGAGGATGTTTCCTATAGTGCGGGTATCTAGGACCAGAGGACACAGCTAGAGTGGACGTGGAGAAGATGTTTCCTATAGTGGGTGAGTCCAGGACCAGAGGGCACAGATAGAGTGGACGTGGACAGGTTGTTTCCTATAGTTGGCGAGTCTAGGACCAGATGGCACAGATAGAGTGGATGTGGAGAGGATGTTTCCTATAGTGGGGGAGTCTAGGACCAGAGGGCACAGATAGAGTGGACGTGGAGAGGATGTTTCCAATCATGCGGGAGTCTAGGTCCAGAGGGAACCCATAGAGTGGATGTGCAGAGGATGTTTCCTATAGTGCGGGTATCTAGGACCAGAGGGCACAGAGAGATTGGATGTGGAGAGGATGTTTCCTGTCGTGGGGGAGTCTTGGACCAGAGGACACAGATAGAGTGGATGTGGAGAGGATGTTTCCTATCGTGGCGGAGTGTAGGACCAGAGAACACAGATAGAGTGTATTTGTAGAAGATATTTCCTTTTGTGTGGAAGTCTAGGACCAGAGGACACATATAGAGTAGATTCTGAGTGGATTGTTCCTATAGTGGGGGAATCCAGGACCAGAGGGAACAGATAGAGTGGATGTGCAGAGGATGTTTCCTATAGTGCGGGTATCTAGGACCAGAGGGCACAGAGAGATTGGATGTGGAGAGGATGTTTCCTGTCGTGGGGGAGTCTTCGACCAGAGGACACAGATAGAGTGGATGTGGAGAGGATGTTTCCTATGGTGAGGTAGTCTAAGACCAGAGGGAACAGATAGTGGATGCGGAGAGGATGTTTCCTATAGTGCGGGTATCTAGGACCAGAGGACACAGCTAGAGTGGACGTGGAGAAGATGTTTCCTATAGTGGGTGAGTCCAGGACCAGAGGGCACAGATAGAGTGGACGTGGACAGGTTGTTTCCTATAGTTGGCGAGTCTAGGACCAGATGGCACAGATAGAGTGGACGTGGAGAGGATGTTTCCTATAGTTGGCGAGTCTAGGACCAGAGGGCACAGATAGAGTGGACGTGGAGAGGATGTTTCCAATCATGCGGGAGTCTAGGTCCAGAGGGAACCTATAGAGTGGATGTGCAGAGGATGTTTCCTATAGTGCGGGTATCTAGGACCAGAGGGCACAGAGAGATTGGATGTGGAGAGGATGTTTCCTGTCGTGGGGGAGTCTTGGACCAGAGGACACAGATAGAGTGGATGTGGAGAGGATGTTTCCTATAGTGGGGGAGCCTGGGCCCAGAGGACACGGATAGAGTGGATGTGGAGAGGATGTTTCCTATAGTTGGAGAGTCTTGGACAGAGGGCACAGATAGAGTGGATGCGGAGAGGATGTTTCCTATGGTGAGGTAGTCTAAGACCAGAGGGAACAGATAGTGGATGCGGAGAGGATGTTTCCTATAGTGCGGGTATCTAGGACCAGAGGGAACAGATAGAGTGGATGCGGAGAGGATGTTTTCTATAGTGCGGGAGTCTAGGACCAGAGGGAACAGGTAGAGTGGATGCGGAGAGGATGCTTCCGACAGTGCGGGTGTCTACGACCAGTGGACACAGATAGAGTGGATGTGGAGAGGATGTTTTCTATAGTGCGGGAGTCTAGGACCAGAGGGAACAGGTAGAGTGGATGCGGAGAGGATGCTTCCGACAGTGCGGGTGTCTATGACCAGTGGACCAAGATAGAGTGGACGTGGAGAAGATGTTTCCTATAGTGGGTGAGTCCAGGACCAGAGGGCACAGATAGAGTGGACGTGGAGAGGATGTTTCCTATAGTGCGGGTATCTAGGACCAGAGGGAACAGATAGAGTGGATGCGGAGAGGATGTTTTCTATAGTGCGGGAGTCTAGGACCAGAGGGAACAGATAGAGTGGATGTAGAGAGGATGTTTCCTATGGTGGGGTGTCTAGGACCAGTGGACACAGATAGAGTGGACGTGGAGAAGATGTTTCCTATAGTTGGCGAGTCTAGGACCTGAGGACACAGATAGAGTGGATGTGGAGAGGATGATTCCTGTACTACGGGAGTCCAGGACCAGAGGACACAGATAGAGTGGAAGTGGAGAGGATGTTTGCTATAGTGGAGGAGTGTATGACCAGAGGACACGGATAGAGTGCATGTGGGGAGGAGGATTCCTGTAGTGGAGGAGTCTAGGGCCAGAGGACACAGATAGAGTGGATGTGGAGAGGATGATTCCTGTACTACGGGAGTCCAGGACCAGAGGACACAGATAGAGTGGACGTGGAGAGGATGTTTCGTATAGTGGGGGAGTGTAGGACCATAGGACACAGTTAGAGTGGATGTGGAGAGGATGATTCCTGTACTACGGGAGTCCAGGACCAGAGGACACAGATAGAGTGGATGCGGAGAGGATGTTTCCTATAGTGGGGGAGCCTGGGCCCAGAGGACACGGATAGAGTGGATGTGGAGAGGATGTTTCCTATAGTGGGCGAGTCTAGGACCAGAGGACATAGCTAGATTGGATTTGGAGAGAATGTTTCCAATCGTGCGGGAGTCTAGGGCCAGAGGGAACAGATAGATTGGATGCGGAGAGGATGTTTCCAATAGTCGGGGAGTCTAGGACCAGAGGACACAGATAGAGTGGAAGTGGAGAGGATGTTTCCTATAGTGGGAGATTCTTGGACAGAGGGCACAGATAGAGTGGAGAGGGTATTTCCTGTACTGGGGGATTCTAAGACAAGAGGACACAGATGGAGTGGATGTGGAGAGGATGTTTCCTATAGTGGGGGAGTCTAGGACCAGAGGACACAGATAGAGTGGATTCTGAGTGGATTGTTCCTATAGTGGGGGAATCCAGGACCAGAGGGAACAGATAGAGTGGATGTGGAGAGGATGTTTCCTATAGTGCGGGTGTCTACGACCAGTGGACACAGATAGAGTGGACGTGGAGAAGATGTTTCCTATAGTGGGTGAGTCCAGGACCAGAGGGCACAGATAGAGTGGACGTGGACAGTTTGTTTCCTATTGTTGGCGAGTCTAGGACCAGATGGCACAGATAGAGTGGACGTGGAGAGAATGTTTCCTATAGTTTGCGAGTCTAGGACCAGAGGGCACAGATAGAGTGGACGTGGAGAGGATGTTTCCTAAAGTGCGGGAGTCTGGGACCAGAGGGAACAGAGAGAGTTCATGTGGAGGGGATGTTTCATATACTGGGGGCATCTAGGACCTGAGGACACAGATAGAGTGGATGTGGAGAGGATGTTGCCTATAGTGGGGGGGAGTCTAGGACCAGAGGGAACAGATAGAGTGGACGTGGAGAGGATGTTTCCTATAGTGGGGGAGTGTAGGACCAGAGGACACAGATAGAGTGGAAGTGGAGAGGATGTTTGCTATAGTGGGGGAGTGTATGACCAGAGAACACGGATAGAGTGCATGTGGGGATGAGGATTCCTGTAGTGGGGGAGTCTAGGACCAGAGGACACAGATAGAGTGGAAGTGGAGGGGATGTTTCCTATAGTGGGGGAGTCTTGGACCAGACAACACAGATAGAGTGGACGTGGAGAGGATGTTTCGTATAGTGGGGGAGTGTAGGACCAGAGGACACAGTTAGAGTGGATGTGGAGAGGATGATTCCTGTACTACGGGAGTCCAGCACCAGAGGACACAGATAGAGTGGAAGTGGAGAGGATGTTTGCTATATTGGGGGAGTGTATGACCAGAGGACGCGGATAGAGTGCATGTGGGGAGGAGGATTCCTGTAGTGGGGGAGTCTAGGGCCAGAGGACACGGATACAGTGGATGTGGAGAGGATGTTTCCTATAGTTGGGGTGTCTAGTACCAGAGGACACAGATAGAGTGGATGTGGAGAGGATGTTTCCTATAGTGGGGGAGCCTAGGACCAGATGGCACAGATAGAGTGGATGTGGAGAGGATGTTTCCTATAGTGGGGGTGTCTAGGACCGGAGGACACAGATAGAGTGGATGTGGAGAGGATGTTTCCTATATTGGGGGAGTCTAGCAACAGAGGGCATAGATGGAGTGGATGTGGAGAGGATGTTTCCAATAGTGGGGGAGTCTACGACCAGATAACACAGATAGAGTGGATGCGGAGAGGATGTTTCGTTTTTTGGGGGAGACAAGGACCAGAGGACACAGATAGAGAGGACGTGGAGATGATGTTTCCAATATTGGGTGAGTCTAGGACCACAGGCCATAGATAGAGTGGACGTGGAGAGGATGTTTCCTATAGTGGGGGAGTCTAGGACCAGAGGACACAGATAGAGTGGACGTGGAGAGGATGTTTCCGGTAGTGGGGGAGTCTAGGACCACAGGAAATAAATAGAGTGGACGTGGAGAGGATGTTTCCTATAGTTGGCGTGTCTAGGACCAGAGGGCACAGATAGAGTGGATGTGGGGAGGATGATTCCTATATGGGGGGAGTCTAGGACCAGAGGACATAGATAGATTGGATTTGGAGAGGATGTTTCCAATCGTGCGGGAGTCTAGGGCCAGAGGGAACAGATAGATTGGATGCGGAGAGGATGTTTCCAATAGTCGGGGATTCTAGGACCAGAGGACACAGATAGAGTGGAAGTGGAGAGGATGTTTCCTATAGTGGGAGAGTCTTGGACAGAGGGCACAGATAGAGTGGAGAGGGTATTTCCTGTACTGCGGGCGTCTAAGACAAGAGGACACAGATGGAGTGGATGTGGAGAGGATGTTTCCTATAGTGGCGGAGTCTAGGAGCAGAGGACACAGGTAGAGTTGACGTGCAGTCGATGTTTCCTATAGTGGGTGAGTCTAGGACCAGAGGACACAGATAGATTGGATTTGGAGAGGATGTTTCCAATCATGCGGGAGTCTACGACCAGAGGGAACTCATAGAGTGGGTGTGCAGAGGATGCTTCCTATAGTGCGGGTATCTAGGACCAGAGGGCACAGAGAGATTGGATGTGGAGAGGATGTTTCCTGTCGTGGGGGAGTCTTGGACCAGAGGACACACAGAGACTGGTCGTGGAGAGGATGTGTCCTATAGTGGGCGAGTCTAGGACCAGAGGACACAGATAGAGTGGATGCGGAGAGGATGTTTCCTATAGTGAGGGAGTCTAAGACCATAGGGAACAGATAGTGGATGTGGAGAGGATGTTTCCTATAGTGCGGGTATCTAGGACCAGAGGGAACAGGTAGAGTGGATGCGGAGAGCATGTTTCCTATAGTGGGGGAGTCTAGGACCAGAGGGCACAGATGGAGTGGATGTGGAGAGGATGTTTCCAATAGTGGGGGAGTCTACGACCAGATAACACAGATAGAGTGGATGCGGAGAGGATGTTTCGTTTTTTGGGGGAGACAAGGACCAGAGGACACAGATAGAGAGGACGTGGAGATGATGTTTCCAATATTGGGTGAGTCTAGGACCACAGGACATAGATAGAGTGGACGTGGAGAGGATGTTTCCTATAGTGGGGGAGTCTAGGACCAGAGGACACAGATAGAGTGGACGTGGAGAGGATGTTTCCGGTAGTGGGGGAGTCTAGGACCACAGGACATAAATAGAGTGGACGTGGAGAGGATGTTTCCTATAGTTGGCGTGTCTAGGACCAGAGGGCACAGATAGAGTGGATGTGGGGAGGATGATTCCTATATGGGGGGAGTCTAGGACCAGAGGACATAGATAGATTGGATTTGGAGAGGATGTTTCCTATAGTGGGAGAGTCTTGGACAGAGGGCACAGATAGAGTGGAGAGGGTATTTCCTGTACTGCGGGCGTCTAAGACAAGAGGACACAGATGGAGTGGATGTGGAGAGGATGTTTCCTATAGTGGCGGAGTCTAGGAGCAGAGGACACAGGTAGAGTTGACGTGCAGTCGATGTTTCCTATAGTGGGTGAGTCTAGGACCAGAGGACACAGATAGATTGGATTTGGAGAGGATGTTTCCAATCATGCGGGAGTCTACGACCAGAGGGAACTCATAGAGTGGGTGTGCAGAGGATGTTTCCTATAGTGCGGGTATCTAGGACCAGAGGGCACAGAGAGGTTGGATGTGGAGAGGATGTTTCCTGTCGTGGGGGAGTCTTGGACCAGAGGACACACAGAGACTGGTCGTGGAGAGGATGTTTCCTATAGTGGGCGAGTCTAGGACCAGAGGACACAGATAGAGTGGATGTGGGGTGGATGATTCCTATAGTGGGGGAGCCTGGGCCCATAGGACACGGATAGAGTGGATGTGGAGAGGATGTTTCCAATAGTTGTGGAGTCTACGACCAGATAACACAGATAGAGTGGACGCGGAGAAGATCTTTCGTTTTTTGGAGGAGGCTAGGACCAGAGGACGCACATAGAGTGGATGTGGGGTGGATGATTCCTATATGGGGGGAGTCTAGAACCAGAGGTAACAGATAGAGTGGATGTGGAGAGGATGTTTCCTATAGTGGGGGAGTCCAGGACCACAGGACACAAATGGAGTGGATGCGGAGAGGATGTTTCCTGCAGTGGGGGAGTCCAGGACAAGAGGACACAGATAGAGTGGAAGTGGAGGGGATGTTTCCTATAGTGGGGGAGCCTGGGACCAGAGGACACGGATAGAGTAAATCTGGAGAGGTTGTTTCCTATATTGGGGGAGTCTAGGACCAGAGGACGCAGATAGAGTGGATGTGGGCTGGATGATTCCTATATTCGGGGAGTCCAGGAACTGAGGACACAAATAGGGTGGATATGGAGAGGATGTTTCCTATAGTGGGGGTGTCTGGGACCAGAGGACACAGATAGAGTGGACGTGGAGAGGATGTTTAGTATAGTCGGGGAATGTTGGACCAGAGGACGCAGATAGAGTGGATGTGGAGAGGATGTTTCCTATAGTGGGGGTGTCTAGGACCGGAGGACACAGATAGAGTGGATGTGGAGAGGATGTTTCGTATAGTGGGGGAGTGCAGGACAGAAGGCACAGATAGAGTGGAGAGGGTATTTCCGGTACTGGGGGCGTCTAAGACGAGGACGCAGATGGAGTGGATGTGGAGAGGATGTTTCCTATAGTGGCGGAGTCTAGGACCAGAGGACACAGATAGAGTGGACGTGGAGAGGATGTTTCCGGTAGTGGGGGAGTCTAGGACCACAGGAAATAAATAGAGTGGACGTGGAGAGGATGTTTCCTATAGTTGGCGTGTCTAGGACCAGAGGACACAGATAGAGTGGACGTGGAGAGGATGTTTCCGGTAGTGGGGGAGTCTAGGACCACAGGAAATAAATAGAGTGGACGTGGAGAGGATGTTTCCTATAGTTGGCGTGTCTAGGACCAGAGGGCACAGATAGAGTGGATGTGGGGAGGATGATTCCTATATGGGGGGAGTCTAGGACCAGAGGACATAGATAGATTGGATTTGGAGAGGATGTTTCCAATCGTGCGGGAGTCTAGGGCCAGAGGGAACAGATAGATTGGATGCGGAGAGGATGTTTCCAATAGTCGGGGATTCTAGGACCAGAGGACACAGATAGAGTGGAAGTGGAGAGGATGTTTCCTATAGTGGGAGAGTCTTGGACAGAGGGCACAGATAGAGTGGAGAGGGTATTTCCTGTACTGCGGGCGTCTAAGACAAGAGGACACAGATGGAGTGGATGTGGAGAGGATGTTTCCTATAGTGGCGGAGTCTAGGAGCAGAGGACACAGGTAGAGTTGACGTGCAGTCGATGTTTCCTATAGTGGGTGAGTCTAGGACCAGAGGACACAGATAGATTGGATTTGGAGAGGATGTTTCCAATCATGCGGGAGTCTACGACCAGAGGGAACTCATAGAGTGGGTGTGCAGAGGATGCTTCCTATAGTGCGGGTATCTAGGACCAGAGGGCACAGAGAGATTGGATGTGGAGAGGATGTTTCCTGTCGTGGGGGAGTCTTGGACCAGAGGACACACAGAGACTGGTCGTGGAGAGGATGTGTCCTATAGTGGGCGAGTCTAGGACCAGAGGACACAGATAGAGTGGATGCGGAGAGGATGTTTCCTATAGTGAGGGAGTCTAAGACCATAGGGAACAGATAGTGGATGTGGAGAGGATGTTTCCTATAGTGCGGGTATCTAGGACCAGAGGGAACAGGTAGAGTGGATGCGGAGAGCATGTTTCCTATAGTGGGGGAGTCTAGGACCAGAGGGCACAGATGGAGTGGATGTGGAGAGGATGTTTCCAATAGTGGGGGAGTCTACGACCAGATAACACAGATAGAGTGGATGCGGAGAGGATGTTTCGTTTTTTGGGGGAGACAAGGACCAGAGGACACAGATAGAGAGGACGTGGAGATGATGTTTCCAATATTGGGTGAGTCTAGGACCACAGGACATAGATAGAGTGGACGTGGAGAGGATGTTTCCTATAGTGGGGGAGTCTAGGACCAGAGGACACAGATAGAGTGGACGTGGAGAGGATGTTTCCGGTAGTGGGGGAGTCTAGGACCACAGGACATAAATAGAGTGGACGTGGAGAGGATGTTTCCTATAGTTGGCGTGTCTAGGACCAGAGGGCACAGATAGAGTGGATGTGGGGAGGATGATTCCTATATGGGGGGAGTCTAGGACCAGAGGACATAGATAGATTGGATTTGGAGAGGATGTTTCCTATAGTGGGAGAGTCTTGGACAGAGGGCACAGATAGAGTGGAGAGGGTATTTCCTGTACTGCGGGCGTCTAAGACAAGAGGACACAGATGGAGTGGATGTGGAGAGGATGTTTCCTATAGTGGCGGAGTCTAGGAGCAGAGGACACAGGTAGAGTTGACGTGCAGTCGATGTTTCCTATAGTGGGTGAGTCTAGGACCAGAGGACACAGATAGATTGGATTTGGAGAGGATGTTTCCAATCATGCGGGAGTCTACGACCAGAGGGAACTCATAGAGTGGGTGTGCAGAGGATGTTTCCTATAGTGCGGGTATCTAGGACCAGAGGGCACAGAGAGGTTGGATGTGGAGAGGATGTTTCCTGTCGTGGGGGAGTCTTGGACCAGAGGACACACAGAGACTGGTCGTGGAGAGGATGTTTCCTATAGTGGGCGAGTCTAGGACCAGAGGACACAGATAGAGTGGATGTGGGGTGGATGATTCCTATAGTGGGGGAGCCTGGGCCCATAGGACACGGATAGAGTGGATGTGGAGAGGATGTTTCCAATAGTTGTGGAGTCTACGACCAGATAACACAGATAGAGTGGACGCGGAGAAGATCTTTCGTTTTTTGGAGGAGGCTAGGACCAGAGGACGCACATAGAGTGGATGTGGGGTGGATGATTCCTATATGGGGGGAGTCTAGAACCAGAGGTAACAGATAGAGTGGATGTGGAGAGGATGTTTCCTATAGTGGGGGAGTCCAGGACCACAGGACACAAATGGAGTGGATGCGGAGAGGATGTTTCCTGCAGTGGGGGAGTCCAGGACAAGAGGACACAGATAGAGTGGAAGTGGAGGGGATGTTTCCTATAGTGGGGGAGCCTGGGACCAGAGGACACGGATAGAGTAAATCTGGAGAGGTTGTTTCCTATATTGGGGGAGTCTAGGACCAGAGGACGCAGATAGAGTGGATGTGGGCTGGATGATTCCTATATTCGGGGAGTCCAGGAACTGAGGACACAAATAGGGTGGATATGGAGAGGATGTTTCCTATAGTGGGGGTGTCTGGGACCAGAGGACACAGATAGAGTGGACGTGGAGAGGATGTTTAGTATAGTCGGGGAATGTTGGACCAGAGGACGCAGATAGAGTGGATGTGGAGAGGATGTTTCCTATAGTGGGGGTGTCTAGGACCGGAGGACACAGATAGAGTGGATGTGGAGAGGATGTTTCGTATAGTGGGGGAGTGCAGGACAGAAGGCACAGATAGAGTGGAGAGGGTATTTCCGGTACTGGGGGCGTCTAAGACGAGGACGCAGATGGAGTGGATGTGGAGAGGATGTTTCCTATAGTGGCGGAGTCTAGGAGCAGAGGACACAGGTAGAGTTGACATGCAGTCGATGTTTCCTATAGTGGGCGAGTCTAGGACCAGAGGGCACAGAGAGATTGGATGTGGAGAGGATGTTTCCTGTCGTGGGGGAGTCTTGGACCACAGAGACTGGTCGTGGAGAGGATGTTTCCTATAGTGGGCGAGTCTAGGACCAGAGGACACAGATAGAGTGGATGCGGAGAGGATGTTTCCTATAGTGAGGGAGTCTAAGACCATAGGGAACAGATAGTGGATGCGGAGAGGATGTTTCCTATAGTGCGTGTATCTAGGACCAGAGGGAACAGGTAGAGTGGATGTGGAGAGGATGTTTCCGACAGTGCGGGTGTCTAGGACCAGTGGACGCAGATTGAGTGGACGTGGAGAGGATGTTTCCTATAGTGGGTGAGTCCAGGACCAGAGGGCACAGATAGAGTGGACGTGGACAGGTTGTTTCCTATTCTTGGCGAGTCTAGGACCAGAGGGCACAGATAGAGTGGACGTGGAGAGGATGTTTCCTATAGTGCGGGAGTCTGGGACCAGAGGGAACAGAGAGAGTTCATGTGGAGGGGATGATTCATATACTGGGGGCATCTAGGACCTGAGGACACAGATAGAGTGGATGTGGAGAGGATGTTTCCTATAGTGGGGGAGTCTTGGACCAGACAACACAGTTAGAGTGGATGTGGAGAGGACGATTCCTGTACTACGGGAGTCCAGGACCAGAGGACACAGATAGAGTGGATGTGGGGAGGATGTTTGCTATAGTGGGGGAGTGTATGACCAGAGGACGCGGATAGAGTGCATGTGGAGAGGAGGATTCCTGTAGTGGGGAAGTCTAGGGCCAGAGGCCGCAGATAGAGTGGAAGTGGAGAGGATGTTTCCTATAGTGGGGGTGTCTAGGACCAGAGGGGACAGATAGAGTGGATGTGGAGAGGATGTTTCCTATAGTCGGGGAGACTAGGACCAGATGGCACAGATAGAGTGGATGTGGAGAGGAAGTTTCCTATAGTGGGGGAGCCTGGGCCCATAGGACACGGATAGAGTGGATGTGGAGAGGATGTTTCCTATAGTGGGGGTGTCTAGGACCAGAGGGCACAGATGGAGTGGATGTCGAGAGGATGTTTCCAATAGTGGGGGAGTCTACGACCAGATAACACAGATAGAGTGGATGCGGAGAGGATCTTTCGTTTTTTCGGGGAGGCTAGGACCAGAGGATGCACATAGAGTGGATGTGGGGTGGATGATTCCTATAGTCGAGGAGTCTAGGACCAGAGGGCACAGACAGAGTGGATGTGGAGAGGACGTTTCCTATAGTGCGGGAGTGTAGGACCAGAGGACACAGATAGAGTGGACGTGGAGATGATGTTTCCAATAGTGGGGGAGTGTAGGTCCAGAGGACACCGATAGAGTGGATGTTGAGAGGATGTTTCCTATACTGGGGGAGTCTAGGACCGGATGGCACAGATAGAGTGGACGTGGTGAGGATGTTTCCGATCCAGGGGGAGTCCAGGACTTGAGGACACAGATAGAGTGGTTGCGGAGAGGATGTTTCCTATAGCGGGAGAGTCTTGGACAGAGGGCACAGATAGTGGAGAGGGTATTTCCTGTACTGGGGGCGTCTAAGACAAGAGGACACAGATAGAGTGGATGTGGGGTGGATGATTCCTATAGTCGGGAAGTCTAGGACAGGAGGGCACAGATAGAGTGGATCTGGAGAGGATGTTTCCTATAGTGGGGGAGTGTAGGACCAGAGGACACAGATAGAGTGGATGTGGGGAGGATGATTCCTATATGGGGGGAGTCTAGAACCAGAGGACACAGATAGAGTGGACGTGGAGATGATGTTTCCAATAGTGGGTGAGTCGAGGACCACAGGACATAGATAGACTGGACGTGGAGAGGATGTTTCCTATAGTTGTCGTGTCTAGGACCAGAGGACACAGATAGTGTGGATGTGGAGAGGATGTTTCCAATAGTGGGGGAGTCCAGGACCAGAGGACACAGATGGAGTGGATGCGGAGAGGATGTTTCCTGCAGTGGGGGAGTCTACGACCAGATAACACAGATCGAGTGGATGCGGAGAGGATGTTTCCTGTACTGGGGGCGTCTAAGACAAGAGGACACAGATGGAGTGGATGTGGAGAGGATGTTTCCTATAGTGGCGGAGTCTAGGAGCAGAGGACATAGGTAGAGTTGACGTGCAGTCGATGTTTCCTATAGTGTGCGAGTCTAGGACCAGAGGACACAGATAGATTGGATTTGGAGAGGATGTTTCCAATCATGCGGGAGTCTAGGACCAGAGGGAACCCATAGAGTGGATGTGCAGAGGATGTTTCCTATAGTGCGGGTATCTAGGACCAGAGGGCACAGATAGATTGGATGTGGAGAGGATGTTTCCTGTCTTGGGGGAGTCTTGGACCAGAGGACACACAGAGACTGGTCGTGGAGAGGATGTTTCCTATAGTGGGCGAATCTGGGACCAGAGGACACAGATAGAGTGGATGCGAAGAGGATGTTTCCTATAGTGAGGGAGTCTAAGACCAGAGGGAACAGATAGTGGATGCGGACAGGATGTTTCCAATTGTGGGGGAGTCTACGACCGGAGGACACTGATAGAGTTGATGTGGAGAGGGTGTTTCATATACTGGGAGTTGTCTAGGACCTGAGGACACAGATAGAGTGGATGTGGACAGGATATTTCCTATTGTGAGGGATTCTCGGACCACAGATAGAGTGGAGGGGATGTTTCCTGTACTGGGGGAGTCTAAGACAAGAGGACACAGATAGAGTGGAAGTGGAGAGGATGTTTCCTATACTGCGGGACTCTAGGACCAGAGGACACAGATTGTGTGGATATGGGCAGGATGTTTGCTCTTGTGTGGGTGCCTGGGACCAGAGGACACGGATAGAGTGGATGTGGAGAGGACGTTTCCTATAGTGGGGGAGTGTATGACCAGAGGACGCAGATAGAGTGGAAGTGGAGGGGATGTTTCCTATACTGCGGGAGTCTAGGACCAGAGGACACAGATTGTGTGGATGTGGGGAGGATGTTTCCTATAGTGGCGGAGTCTAGGACCAGAGGACACAGGTAGAGTTGACGTGCAGTCGATGTTTCCTATAGTGTGCGAGTCTAGGACCAGAGGACACAGATAGATTGGATTTGGAGAGGATGTTTCCAATCGTGCGGGAGTCTAGGACCAGAGGGCACAGATAGATTGGATGTGCAGAGGATGTTTCCTATAGTGGGGGTGTCTAGGACCAGAGGGCACAGATAGATTGGATGTGGAGAGGATGTTTCTTGTCGTGGGGGAGTCGAGGACCAGAGGGAACAGATAGAATGGATGTGGGGAGGATGATTCCTTTAGTGGGGAGTCTAGGACCAGAGGACACAGATAGAGTGGACGTGGAGAGGATGTTTCCTATAGTGGGGGAGTCTAGGACCAGAGGGAACAGATGGAGTGGATGCGGAGAGGATGTTTCCAATAGTGGGGGAGTCTAGGACCAGAGGACACAGATAGAGTGGATGTGGGGAGGATGATTCCTATAGTGGGGGAGTCGAGGACCAGAGGGAACAGATGGAGTGGATGCGGAGAGGATGTTTCCAATAGTGGGGGAGTCTAGGACCAGAGGACACAGATAGAGTGGATGTGGGGAGGATGATTCCTTTAGTGGGGAGTCTAGGACCAGATAGAGTGGATGTTGAGAGGATGATTCCTTTAGTGGGGAGTCTAGGAC
This sequence comes from Hypanus sabinus, assembly GCF_030144855.1. NCBI lineage: Eukaryota > Metazoa > Chordata > Chondrichthyes > Myliobatiformes > Dasyatidae > Hypanus > Hypanus sabinus. The sequence continues at coordinate 31,216,796 of NC_082736.1, read as the reverse complement.
CAGAGGACACACATAGAGTGTACATGGAGAGGATGTTTCCTATAGTGGGGAGTCTAGGACCAGAGGACACACATAGAGTGTACATGGAGAGGATGTTTCCTATAGTGGGGAGTCTAGGACCAGAGGGCACAGATGGAGTGGAGAGGATGTTTCCTGTACTGGGGGAGTCTGAGAGATGAGGACACAGATAGAGTGGATGTGGTAAGGATGTTTCCTGTAGTGGGGGAGTGTAGGACCAGAGGGCACAGACACAGCAGATGCGTAGATGATGTTTCCTATAGTGGGGGAGTCTAGGACCAGAGGACACAGAATCGAAGGGAGAACAATGTTCTTTTAGAATGGAGATGAGGAAGAATTTCTTTCGACGGGTTGTTAAATTTGTGTTATTTGTTGCCACGGGTGGCTGTGGAGGCCACGTGATTGGGTGTATTTAAAGCAGGGATTGATTGGTCAGGGCATGAAGGGATGCAGGGAGAAAGCAGGTGATTGGGGGGCAGAGAGGGAAATGGACCAGCCTTAATGAAAAGAGCAGACTCTCGATGGGCCAAATGGCCAAATTCTTCTCCTATATCTTATTTTCTTATGGACACTTATAGTGAAATTTGTTGTTTGATTTTACAACCGAGTCTGAGCTGGGGTGTGAGAGGGGCAAGTGTTTCCAACAGGACATGCAACGAAAGCAAAACAAACCCCATTCCACACACACAAACACCAACACGCACGCTCCTTTAACCCCAGGGCCAGGCCGGCCTATTACCTCCTTCACTGCGCCCCTCCGCCTTCCTTTTCTCCCCTCCTGCTCTCTCCTCTCCAATCAGATTCCTCTTCCTTCAGCCCTAGACCTCTTCCACCTATCCCTCCCAGCTTCATGACCTCAGTTCCCCACCCACCTGCCCCCTCAACTGTTCTCACCGGGCAGCTCGTCCTCCTCCTCCCCCTCCCCCTTCCTTTCAGGGCCCAGAACACCAACTCCATAGATGCTGCCTGACCTGCTGAGTTCCTCCAGCACTTTGAGTGTGCTGCCCCACTTTTGGACCCGTTTGGCCCTTTTCCTTGTCACCGACCGACACTGAAATGTTAACTTGCCGTTTTTCCTTGCACCCACCACCCCCACAGAGCTTCCTCCTTTTTAGTCAACGGCGAGCCCGATTAAACCGCGTTGTCGCTGACACTGGTACCCCTGAAGCCGGGGAGCTCGTGGAACAAGTCCGCGACTCAGAGGCCGCACTCGGGCTGAGCTGGCATGACCCAGGCTGGGGTTCCCTGTTTGCCAGGCAGGCGGCCTGCCTTAAAAGGGCCCCGTTGTGTTGCAGTGAGAGTTGCTCACTCAAAACACCAGCTGTGCCTCAAAAAACACCAGCTGCTCCCCGCTCGTTTCCCTCCCCCCCGGGCATTCAGGCACAGCGTGGCAAAAGCACGGCATGGTGCACAGCGTCAATTCCCGGGAGGGCAGGAGAGATTTTCCACTGAGAACTGTCGGACCGATCTGAGCTCCCGTCACCCACTCTGCTTCAGCCACTCCGATCTGCGAACCCCCCCCGGCAATGACACCCCTCCCCTCTCTGTGACTCTCCTCTCCCACTCTACCCCACCCCCGGCTCCTAAACCCCTCTGTCACCCCCTCCGGTCTCTACACCCCTCCCCGTCTCTGTAACCCCCCCCCCCCCCCGGGCCCTACACCCCTCCCTGTCTCTGTAACCCCCTCCGGCCCCTACACTCCTCCCCGTCACTGTAACCCCCCCCGGCCCCTACGCCCCTCCCCGTCATTGTAACCCCCTCCGGCCCCTACGTCCCTCCCCGTCTCTGTAACCCCCCCCCCCCACCGGGCCCTACCTCTCAGGACCAGGCTCTTCAGCCCACAGTATCCATACTGAGCACGACTCCAGCTCGGTCCGTATTCAGTGCGTTAGTCCATCGTTCAGGTTTAATTGTCAGGCGTGAATGCGGCCGAGCGAGACGGCGGGTGGTCTGGGCTGAGGCAGGTTCACTACGCCAGGTGTGCACCCGCTGTGGGCTGGTGGCAGAGCCCAACACACCAGGGACACGGGGAGGCGCGTGGCGGAGAACCAAGGGCGGGGCTGCGGGGAGGAAGGGGTGAGATTGACTTCGGAGTAGGTGAGGGGGTTGGCACGGCTCTGTGGGCCGAAGGGCCTGTTCTGCGCTGCACTTCTGCCTGCAGGCTGATCCACGTCCCTCCGCGCCCTGCGTGTGTCCTCGTGAGCACCTCTATCGTATCTTCGTCCACCACCAGCCTGCAGCCGCCCGTCCCGGCTGTCTCTGGGAACAAGAACTGCCTTCCACACCTTCTCCTTTGAGCTTTTCCCCTCCTCTCGGCTGTTGGAACTTTACACCCCCGGGGAAAGAAATCTGGCCATCTCTGCCCCACATAGTACTACCAAGCTTCTCCCATCTTGCAGAGCGATTACCTCTTCCCGTTAACCAGGAACACTGTCTGGTTATGACTGCGCTAACGTTGCTGGAGATCGCCTCAGCATAGAATACCTGCTGGCTTAATTAAATTTGTGTAATTACTGGACACAGACACTTAATTGATCCTATCAGGATTATATATATACTCCAGGCGGTTGCATTTAAACCACGCTGTTTAAACAACAGTTGTCTTAATAGCCACCCAACCCATCGTCTGTCAGCAGTGGGAATATGTGATGGGACGGTGTGGAGGGAGATTCACTCTGCGTCTGACCCCGGGAGTGTGTGATGGGACGGTGTGGAGGGAGCTTCACTCTGTGTCTGACCCCGGGAGTGTGTGATGGGACGGTGTGGAGGGAGATTCACTCTGCGTCTGACCCCGGGAGTGTGTGATGGGACGGTGTGGAGGGAGCTTCACTCTGTGTCTGACCCCGGGAGTGTGTGATGGGACGGTGTGGAGGGAGATTCACTCTGCGTCTGACCCCGGGAGTGTGTGATGGGACGGTGTGGAGGGAGATTCACTCTGCGTCTGACCCCGGGAGTGTGTGATGGGACGGTGTGGAGGGAGCTTCACTCTGTGTCTGACCCCGGGAGTGTGTGATGGGACGGTGTGGAGGGAGATTCACTCTGTGCCTGACCCCGGGAGTGTGTGATGGGACAGTGTGGAGGGAGCTTCACTCTGTGTCTGACCCCGGGAGTGTGTGAAGGGACGGTGTGGAGGGAGATTCACTCTGCGTCTGACCCCGGGAGTGTGTGATGGGACGGTGTGGAGGGAGCTTCACTCTGTGTCTGACCCCGGGAGTGTGTGATGGGACGGTGTGGAGGGAGATTCACTCTGTGTCTGACCTCGGGAGTGTGTGATGGGACAGTGCGGAGGGAGCTTCACTGTGTCTGACCCCGGGAGTGTGTGATGGGACGGTGCGGAGGGAGCTTCTCTCTGTGTCTGACCCCGGGAGTGTGTGATGGGACGGTGTGGAGGGAGCTTCACTCTGTGTCTGACCCCGGGAGTGTGTGATGGGACGGTGTGGAGGGAGATTCACTCTGTGTCTGACCTCGGGAGTGTGTGATGGGACAGTGCGGAGGGAGCTTCACTGTGTCTGACCCCGGGAGTGTGTGATGGGATGGTGCGGAGGGAGCTTCTCTCTGTGTCTGACCCCGGGAGTGTGTGATGGGACAGTGTGGAGGGAGCTTCTCTCTGTGTCTGACCCCGGGAGTGTGTGATGGGACGGTGTGGAGGGAGATTCACTCTGCGTCTGACCCCGGGAGTGTGTGATGGGACAGTGTGGAGGGAGCTTCTCTCTGTGTCTGACCCCGGGAGTGTGTGAAGGGACGGTGTGGAGGGAGATTCACTCTGCGTCTGACCCCGGGAGTGTGTGATGGGACGGTGTGGAGGGAGCTTCACTCTGTGTCTGACCCCGGGAGTGTGTGATGGGACGGTGTGGAGGGAGATTCACTCTGTGTCTGACCCCGGGAGTGTGTGATGGGACGGTGTGGAGGGAGATTCACTCTGTGTCTGACCCCGGGAGTGTGTGATGGGACGGTGTGGAGGGAGCTTCACTCTGTGTCTGACCCCGGGAGTGTGTGATGGGACGGTGTGGAGGGAGATTCACTCTGTGTCTGACCCCGGGAGTGTGTGATGGGACGGTGTGGAGGGAGATTCACTCTGTGTCTGACCCCGGGAGTGTGTGATGGGACGGTGTGGAGGGAGCTTCACTCTGTGTCTGACCCCGGGAGTGTGTGATGGGACGGTGTGGAGGGAGATTCACTCTGTGTCTGACCCCGGGAGTGTGTGATGGGACGGTGTGGAGGGAGCTTCACTCTGTGTCTGACCCCGGGAGTGTGTGATGGGACGGTGTGGAGGGAGATTCACTCTGTGTCTGACCCCGGGAGTGTGTGATGGGACGGTGTGGAGGGAGCTTCACTCTGTGTCTGACCCCGGGAGTGTGTGATGGGACGGTGTGGAGGGAGATTCACTCTGTGTCTGACCCCGGGAGTGTGTGATGGGACGGTGTGGAGGGAGCTTCACTCTGTGTCTGACCCCGGGAGTGTGTGATGGGACGGTGTGGAGGGAGATTCACTCTGTGTCTAGCCTGTGTCGCCGCTGCCCCCTGCAGGTGAAGATGACAACGACGATGGCTCCAGTGAGGAACGGCTCCCCTCCTGCTTTGATTACATCATGCACTTCCTGACGGTGTTCTGGAAGGTTCTGTTTGCCTTCGTGCCCCCCACAGAGTACCTGAACGGCTGGGCCTGCTTCGTGGTCTCCATCATACTGATCGGGATCCTGACAGCCATCACCGGGGACCTGGCCAAGCACTTCGGCTGCACGATCGGGCTCAAGAATTCCGTCACCGCCATCGTCTTCGTGGCCTTGGGGACCTCCATCCCAGGTGAGCCCTCGCCTGCCCCACCCTCTCCCACACACACTCCTGTATCCTCATCGCTGCCCTACCCGCGTTCCTCCCGGGACGCTAGTGACCCCCGTCCTCGCCTTGCAGTCCATTCAGCTTGACTGCTGTCCGATGACGGAATCCTGCTCCTCTGAGGCCTTGTGCGAAGGTCGAGGCCTTTTCTCTTTGGCGAGAAGGAGGCTGCGAGGCCTGAAAGGTCGACCGAATAGCAGAAGCGTTTTCCCGGGACAGACAAGAGTTGAGGGGGCATTTAACGTGATTGGAGGAAAGCATGGGGTGGGGTATGCCAGAGGTAGGTTTTACACGGAGAGTGGGCTAGTGGGTGTGGAACATTCTGCCAGGAGTGGTGCCAGAGGCAGATACATTAGGGACATTTAAGGGACTCTTAGACAAGAACATGGATGAAAGAAAAATGGAGGCTATGTGGAAGGGAAGGGTTTGATTAATTTTGCAGTGGGTTAATGGGTCAGTACAACATTGTGGGCCGAAGGGCCTGTACTGTGCTCCCTGCAAGTTACCACACATTCTACTTTTTGCTCTTCCTTAATCCGTTAGCCCGTTCTTGGCCTAATTCCCTGGTCTGTCTGTGGCTCTGTGATTGGGCAGCCCCGACCTAGTTCCTGCTTTTAGAAAACCTCTTCACTCTCCATGGTGCTGACCATTTCTGCTTCGCCCCTAAACTTCCTGACCCCCCCGTCCTCTTCCATCCTCGTCCAAGCCGTCGGCGAACCGGGGTCCGAGTTGGAGGTTGACAGGTTCTTGATTGGCCAGGGCAAGACGGGATATGGGGGGTGGGGGGGGGGAAGGCAGGAGATTGGGGGCTGAGAGGGAAAATGGGTCAGCAATGATGAAATGGCTAGCAGACTCTTGATGGGCCAAGTGGCCTAATTCTGCTCTTCTGCTCTCTCATTTCTGTTTCCCAGCCACCTTGCTATTTTAACCGATATATTGTGCTGTGCAAAAGTCTCAGGCATCCTGGCTACATTACGTATATGTGCCCAAGACTTTTGCACAGGACTGTGTATAAGCTATTTTATGTATTTGTATTTATTATCATCGTGTCCTTTATCTTTCTGTGCTGCGTCGGACCTGGTAGCAATTATTTTGTTCTCCTTTACACTCGTGTGCTGGAAGACAGTCTAGAAAATAGCAACCTGAGGTATTCCTTAACCCCATGACCTTCAGACTCTTAACATTGAAACTTCTCTCAGTGTCCCAGATTTCAACACGCTTCTGACACACTAATATAAATCTTACTAACCTGACCCAGCTAACTGGCGTCGATGAGTTACCGCCCGTCATCCCGCCGGTGTTCGGGGCGGCAATGAGGGTCCCCCATCTCTGGCGGTGTTCAGGGCTTCCTTCATCGTGTCGGTAGCTTCCTCTCGGTTTTCACCACCGTCGGTCACTCGAGTCCCGGGCGGAGACTCGGGAACACCGTCGCACTCAGACGTAGCTGGTGTTTTTGTTTGACCAGTCCTGAACTGAACCCCCTGACCCTGGAGGACCAGTGGACAGCTCCTAGTCTGACCTCTGCCCTTTGACCTGTTTGGCATGGGTGACCCTACCAAAGCGCAAAGCCCCGACTCCAGCCAACGTCGCTCTCTGGGTCACCGAGGCAGGCGAGCCTCCCAAATCCTACTGCGGTCCTCTCGTAGGACCGGTGACTCGAGAGGCTTTTCTGGACATTTGATCAACCCCTGCTCACTTGTTCACCTTGTGTACCGGAAATGACATTAAACCAGGCTGAGTCTTGGATCATTAAATAATCTCGAACTGGCCACGTGGGGAGGGAAGCACTCGGCTGATCTCAGGGTAGACTGTAGGGTCAGCACAACATTCTGGGCCGAATGGCCTGTACTGCTCCACGTTCTGTGCGCTGTCAGGTGGTTAGGGTCTCTCCCTCAACACTCTGCCTGGCACAACACGCCCGGGCTTCTAAAATTAACTGAGATTATATCTGAGATATAAATACGTTCCTCCTGGCCAAGCTCACTCAGCTGTGACCCAGCCAAGCAGACTGTTTAATCTTGACACTCCAACTGGGGAAGGGTTCTTCCTCTGCCAGCAGATCCGCCTGGGACAGTGGAGGCCATTTAACCCATCCAATCTCTTCCAGCTCTTTGTAGAAAGAAGAGTCCGCAGAGGGAGCAAAGAGGGAAACTATATAAACGTATAGAAACATTAAAAATTAATGAAAGGAATAGATCAGATAGAGGCAGGAAAGTTGTTTCCACTAGAACTAGGGGACACAGCCTCAAGATTCGGAGGAGTAGATTTAGACAATAGACAATAGGTGCAGAAGTAGGCCCTTCGAGCCTGCACCGCCATTTTGAGATCATGGCTGATCAATTACTATCAATACCCGTTTCCTGCCTTGTCCCCATATCCATCCCTTGATTCCCCTATCCATAAGATACCTATCTAGCTCCTTCTTGAAAGCATCCAGAGAATTGGCCTCCACTGCCTTCCGAGGCAGTGCATTCCACACCTCCACAACTCTCTGGGAGAAGAAGTTTTTCCTCAACTCTGACGGAGATGAGGAGGAACTGCTTTTCCCAGAGAGTGGTGAATCTGTGGAATTCTCTGCCCAGTGAAGCAGTGGAGGCTGCCTCAGTAAATTTATTTAAGACAAAGTTGGATAGATTTTTGCATAGTAGGGGAATTAAGGGTTATGGGGAAAAGGCAGGTAGGTGGAGATGAGTCCATGGCCAGATCAGCCGTGATCTTATTGAATGGCGGAGCAGGTTCGATGGGCAAGATGGCCGACTCCTGCCCCTATTTCCCATGTTCTTATTAATTGGGGACTAGGGAAAGAATAGGTCCTTTTAAAATCAATTCCGAGGCAGAGGGGGCTGGCAAGGTTTTAAATGAAATGTTTCTTTTGTGTGTGTTTACTGTGGAGAAGCCAAGCTTAGGGAATTACAACAGTTCAGGCCGTTGACCCACAATGTGCACTAGGATCAATCTAACCCTTCCCTCCCACACAGCCCACCAATTTTCTATCATCCACATGCCTATCAAAGAGTCTGTTAACTATCTCTAATGTATCTGTCTCTCCCACTACCCCTGGCAGGATGTTCCACCCACACCCACCACCTCCTGTGGAAAGAATTTGCCTCTAACAGCCTGCCAACACTTTCCTCCTAAAATTATGCCCCCTGGGAAAAAAATCTGGCTGGCGGCTCAATCGAAGCCCCTTCTACACCTCTATCAGGTCACCTCTCATCCTCCTTCGCTCCAGAGAGAAAAGCCCTCGCTCGCTCGACCTCTCCTCATAAGGCGATCCCTCTAATTCAGGCAGTGACCTGGTATAATTCCTCTAAAGCTTCCACCTTACTTTCCCTCTCCCTGTAACCCTTACTAATTGACCTCCGCTTTAAATATACCCAATAACTTGGCCTCCGTAGCTGTCTGTGCCAGTGAATTCCATGGATTCTCTGCCCTCTGGCTGAAGAAATTCATGTTCTTTCTATTCCAATGGGATATCTCTCTATTCTGAGGCTGTGCTCTCTGATCCGATACTCTCCCACTATAGGAAACATCCTCTCCACATCCACTCTATCTGTGCCCTCTGGTCCTAGACTCTCCACTATAGGAAACATCATCTCCACATCCACTCTATCTGTGTCCTCTGGTCCTAGACTCCCCCACTATAGGAAACATCCTCTCCACATCCACTCTATCTGTGCCCTCTGGTCCTAGACTCTCCACTATAGGAAACATCATCTCCACATCCACTCTATCTGTGCCCTCTGGTCCTAGACTCTCTACTATAGGAAACATCCTCTCCACATCCACTCTATCTGTGCCCTCTGGTCCTAGACTCCCCCACTATAGGAAACATCCTCTCCACATCCAGTCTATCTGTGTCCTCTGGTCCTAGACTCTCCACTACAGGAAACATCCTCTCCACATCCACTCTATCTGTGCCCTCTGGTCCTAGACTCCCCCACTGTAGGAAACATCCTCTCCACATCCACTCTATCTGTGCCCTCTGGTCCTAGACTCTCCCACTATAGGAAACATCCTCTCCACATCCACTCTATCTGTGCCCTCTGGTCCTAGACTCCCCCACTGTAGGAAACATCCTCTCCACATCCACTCTATCTGTGCCCTCTGGTCCTAGACTCCCCCACTATAGGAAACATCCTCTCCACATCCACTCTATCTGTGCCCTCTGGTCCTAGACTCTCCCACTATAGGAAACATCCTCTCCACATCCACTCTATCTGTGTCCTCTGGTCCTAGACTCCCCCACTATAGGAAACATCCTCTCCACATCCACTCTATCTGTGTCCTCTGGTCCTAGACTCTCCCACTATAGGAAACATCCTCTCCACATCCACTCTATCTGTGTCCTCTGGTCCTAGACTCCCCACTATAGGAAACATCCTCTCCACATCCAGTCTGCTCTAAATGGACGTCATTCTACTCTGTCGCCTTCTTGTCAGCTCGAACCAGTCTGGCCGTTCCCCAAGACCTCTCTCATTAACGAGGCACAGAACTGCCACTCACTCTGGATGTTCTTTGTTCGTTTCTCGCACCATTCTCTGCAAACTGCTGTGCATGAAAATCGCAGGCGATCAGCAGTTGCCGAGATCCTCAATCCACCCCATCTGGCACCAGCAATCATTCTGCCATTCTGATGTTGGGGCTGGACAGCAACTGAGCCTCTTGACCGTGTCTACATGCTTTGATGCGTGCCGTTGCTGCCACGTGACTGGCTGATGAGATATTTGCGTTAATGAGCGGGTAGCAAAATGGCCACCGAGTGTTCAGTTAAGAGGAGAGGAGGGAGAAAATTTACGAAGCACGTTTTTCTTTACGTGGCGTGGTCGATGCCTGGAAGGGGCTGCTGGGTGTGGTGGTGGGCAGAGACAACGGGAGCCTTTTGAACAGACAGATGTGCTTGCAGGGTGCGGAGGGAGAGGCATCACACGAAGGCAGAAGAGATGAGCTTTAATTTCGGCATTGTCTAGCACAGACCTCAGGGGCCGAACGGCCTCCTCCTGGGGTGGGGTCTTTGCCGCTCTGCAGGCTCGCACTCTTGTCGCGGGGCCGACTGCGACGTTTCCGAGTTTGCCGAGTTGGACTGTTGAGCTGTGAGCAGACTGCGGGGAGTCTTCAAGCCGACAAGAAATGTGTGTGGGCAGGTAGCAAAAGCAGGCTCGTGTGCAGAGATGTGCAAATAGCAACTCGAACAGATTTGGAAATGTTACACTCTAGTTGCTGAGGGTGGCCAGGAAAGCCTCCACAGACACCTGCACTGGAGTAACATGCCCTCCAGCGGGGCAAGGTGCATGTCCGAGCCAATCACCTTTCCTGTCCAAGTAACTCTCTAATCTTTCTTTCTTCTCTAAGTGGTCTAATGGCGCTTGCCTCTACCAGTTCATTCTCTAACCCTGCCTCGTCGCTCTCCCACTACTCTCCCTCTCTCCTCCTTTGGTTCCCTCCCTAAGCCCTCATCTCTCTCTCGTCCTCATCGGTTTCCTCTCTCCGCTGACCCCCATCCCTCTCCCCCCCCCCGGTTTTTACCATCTCCCGCTCCCCTGTCTGCGCTCTCCTATCCAGCCTCCCACTCCCCTTCCAAACCCCCCCCCGCACCCTTCCCTCTTCCCCCCCAGACCCCTCTGCTTCCTACGCTCTCCCCTTCAGCGCCCACCTATCGATCGATCTCTCTCTCCCTTCTGCCATCCCTCCCCCTCTCCCTATCATTCCCCTATTTCCACACACTAATGCCCCCTCTTTTCCGGCCCTGTACAGACACGTTTGCCAGCAAGGTGGCAGCCATTCAGGACCAGTTCGCTGACGCCTCCATCAGCAACGTGACGGGGAGCAATGCCGTCAACGTCTTCCTGGGCATCGGCGTGGCCTGGACCCTGTCCGCCATCTACTGGGCCACCAAGGGCCAGTCTTTCCGCGTGGACCCGGGAAACCTGGCCTTCTCCGTCACCATCTTCACCATCTTCGCCTTGGTCGCCATTGCCATCCTGTTGTACCGCCGCCGCCGGGAAATCGGGGGCGAGCTCGGGGGCCCCTGGGCGGCCAAGCTCTGCACCTCGGGCTTCTTCATCCTGCTCTGGCTCGCTTACATCATCCTGTCCAGCCTGGAGGCCTACTGCTATATCAGCGGCTTCTGAGGCCCGGTCCCCTGGGGAGGGTGGGGGGGGGGGGGGGGAGCAGGTCAGGTTTCCGTTTTCCCCGGGGCCTTCCAGCTCGTGGTCCCCGGTCAACTGGGCCCTGTCCCGCGGGGCTTCCCGCTCGCGGTCCTGAACGGCTTCGGATCCCGGCCACCTGGGAAATTGCGATTCCAGATCGCACATGGACAGGGGCCCCTGCCTTCCGATCGTCGAGGAGGGTGGAGTCAGGATCTTTCCGACAGCGATCCTCCTCCCCGACTGCTCAGCTCCCCCAGGGTTTAAGGATAATTCTGTGGGAGGGGGGAAGATTCATTCACTTCTGGTTGGCGTTACCAACCCCAGCACACCCCCGACCCAATTTTAGCCCCCTTGTCCCCCTCGAGCCCTTACTGGGCTGTCACCTGGTTTGAACACCTCCCCCCATTCCCTCACATCTGTCCTGTCCCCCCTTAAATAACAGGGTGGTCCAGGGCAGTAGATGGAGGCTTCCCTTGCTGTTCAGTTGAAACTGGCCCTCGGTAGGGTGGGGTTAAAGAACCATCTTAACCTCCCCCCACCACAGGCCCCGGAGGGAGGGCCGTGGAGGCAGCCCGGACCACATTTCCAAAGAAGGGCCTAAAATTGAAACCTCTTTACTCCTCCCGCTCCCGACACAGAGCGATCAATAGATCTTGTTGATCTGTGGGTAGGGAGGTGATCCCCGAGCTCAACTCAGTGATTCCCTTCCTCAGCTCTCAGGGATCCGGAACTCAGATGCAGGAAGGTGACAGCCTTGGAGAGAGAGAGATATTGGACGGTTGCCATGATGACGAGGCCTCAATTTGGACCAGCGAGGCAACAGGCTGAATCGACGTTTCCCACCACCACACCATCCATCCATCTCCCCTCCCCACTACAAGATGGAGCCTGAAACACACAAGGAAACTCTCAGCCACAAATTACATGTTGACTTTTCTCGGAACGCTGGGGTGTATTTGCAGCCAATTTGGTTGCCACTGAAGTGGGGGGGGAGGGGGTCCTCCCCCGGCAACCGAGCGGGGAAGTTGTGTCTGCGTTTTCCTCAGGTTGGGCCTGGGTGCAGTAGCGCAGCGGGCAGAGGTTTTACCAGAGCGCGTTAGGAGCGCGGCTTCGCGGTGTTAGGGTAGGAGCAGGGTTGCCACCGTGTCACACTAGATCCCAGGAGTGGGACTCTCGCCTCTAGTGGGCTGCCATGGTGCGCCGTCGGGCCTAGGAGAGAGGCTTTACCACCTGAGGAGGTCCACGGCGTTACCCGGCAGCGAGCTTGTTCACAAAGCATTAAAGATCTAAAACTGAGGAAATTTTAACGAGTGTGACACCAATCTCATTGAGAATCAGACCAACTGTAGTAGGCCAGAGAGAACCTGACCTGAAATACACACTGAGTCTTCTCGGAGTGATGGGAAAGGCGGAGGGACAGCAATATTCCCGTAATTTCTAATGACCGGTGTGTGGAAGAGTCTTGCGCTGTACAATTTTTTGCCCAGTGACATGTGCGCACTGGATTTTCTATAGAGAGGTATTCATTTTAACGGCTAGCGAAATGCTATCCGTAAGTACTTTGATCTCCTCTGGGTTTGACCGTTCTTGCTCTTGTTCGTCTGCAATGACACAAAACATGAAGCAGGCCTGCAGAGGGTAATGGAGGATTTTCCTGTCAGAGTTTTTGCACGCTGGCCACATGTGATTTACTGCTAAATGACGCTTCGAAAAGCCAAGTGGCCAAATATCACGCCACTTCTTCCTGCTTGCAAATTCTGCGGCAACTTTTGCCTCACGACAATACACGCCGGTAACACCAGTTTCTGTATTTCTCGTAGCTGCACATTCCTGACCTCGTGAGCTTCCGCTGTAGCAGCCTCTACTGTTTTATTAAGCCATTCCTCTTTAAATGAACTCAGTACTTTTGTGCTGCACACCCTTTGCTTCTTTGGAATTCGACCGTAGTGAATCAATATTTATTCAATAAAAACAGTATAAATAAGCCAGTTCTAAAATCCACAAATCATCACAAACTCCAAGTTGTCAACACCGTCCGCATCAGAAACCAGAAAAGGAAATGTGATCGTGTATGATCGTGAAACATACTGAACAGGCCGACAAGGTAAAGACTGACAACCTCTTGTGTGCAGTTTAAATTCCTTTGTGCCCGAGTAGCAAAAGATGTGTGTACGCATGCGTACGCCTCAGAGGGAACGTTAGTCGGCAGGCGTAAGTTGTCAAAGGACACCATCCTACAGATACCTGATCTCAAGATCACAGAACACCTCAGGAGTGTGTGATGGGACGGTGTGGAGGGAGCTTCACTCTGTGTCTGACCCTGGGAGTTGTGTGATGGGACGGTGTGGAGGGGGCTTCACTCTGTGTCTGACCCCGGGAGTGTGTGATGGGACGGTGCGGAGGGAGCTTCACTCTGTGTCTGACCCCGGGAGTGTGTGATGGGTCGGTGTGGAGGCAGCTTCACTCTGTGTCTGACCCTGGGAGTGTGTGATGGGACGGTGCGGAGGGAACTTCACTGTGTCTGACCCCAGGAGTGTGTGATGGGACGGTGCGGAGGGAGATTCACTCTGTGTCTGACCCCGGGAGTGTGTGATGGGACGGTTTGGAGGGAGCTTCACTCTGTGTCTGATCCCGGGAGTGTGATGGGACGGTGTGGAGGGAGCGTCACTCTGTGTCTGACCCCAGGAGTGTGTGATGGGACGGTGTGGAGGGAGCTTCACTCTGTGTCTGACCCCGGGAGTGTGTGATGGGACGGTGTGAAGGGAGATTCACTCTGTGTCTGACCCCAGGAGTGTGTGATGGGACGGTTTGGAGGGAGCTTCACTCTGTGTCTGATCCCGGGAGTGAGTGATGGGACGGTGTGGAGGGAGCTTCACTCTGATGACCCAAACTACTCCCGACAGGTCTGTGATGATGAATACTCTCTTCGACAACAGAACACACAGAGCCCAGAACTGATTTCTGTTGTATAAGACCCGCCTTTCGTGTGGGAGTGAGAGAGAAAATTGTTTTAAAGTATTAAATGTCAGATAATCTCTATATCAGAATGAATTATAAAAACAGCACTCGTAAAATCATATTTCTACTCTCCCGTAGTACAGATCACATTTAACTTGGAGGAAGCAGATCTGATGGGGTGAGAGTTGGACCCCCTCTCCATCTCTGATAGAGACTCCTGCTGAGGGTCTCCTTATGTCAAAACTGAGCTGACAGCACATTATCTGAATTCATGAATCTTGAATGATCATTTTTAATTGATTGCATAAGGAGTAGACCATCTGGTCCGCCTAGCCTGCTCCACCATTCAATAAGCTCACGGCTGATCTGGCCATGGACATCTCCACCTACCTGTCTTTCCCCCGTAACCCTCAATTCCCCTACTGTGCAAAAATCTACCCAGACTTGTCTTAAATAAATTTACTGAGGCAGCCTCCACTGCTTCATTGGGCAGAGAATTCCACAGATTCACCACTCTCTGGGAAAAGCAGTTCCTCCTCATCTCCGTCCTAAATCTACTCCCTGAATCTTGAGGCTTTGTCCCCTCGTTCTAGTCTCACCTACCAGTGGAAACAACTTTCCTGCCTCTATCTTATCTATCCCTTTCATAATTTTATATGTTTCTATAAGATCTCCTCTCATTCTTCTGAATTCCAACAAGTCCCAGGTGACTCAATCTCTCCTCATAGTCTAACCCCTCATCTCTGGAATCAGCCTGGTGAACTGCCTCCGAAGCCAGTATATCCTTCCTCGAGTAAGGAGACCAGAACCGCACGCAGTACTCCAGGTGCGGCCTCACCAGTACCCTGTACAGTTGCAGCTTGGCCTCCCTGCTCTTCAATTCAATCCCTCTAGCAATGAAGGCCCACATCCCATTTGCCTTCTCGACAGCCTGCTGTACCTGCAAACCAACCTTTTGTGATTCATACACAAACACTCCCAAGTCCCCTCTGCCCAGCAGCATGCTGCAATCTTTATCATTTAAATAATACTCTGATCTTCCATTTTTCCTTCCGAAGTGGATGACCTGGCATTTACCAACATTGTGCTCCATCTGCCAGATCCTTGCCCACTCACTAAACCTATCTATATCTCTCTGCAGGCTCTCCATATTCCCTGCACAATTTGCTTTTCCACTCAGTTTAGAATCATCAGCAAACTTAGATACACTCTGCTCAGTTAGTTTAGCTTCAAAGTACAGTTCTCTGAAATAGTGGGATAAAGATGGTCTTTCTTCCCTCAGGCCTCGTGGCTCTTTATCCATTATTTAATTCATTGCATTTCTTTGAAATTTCTAAATCATCTGTTGTATGTGTGTGTGTGTGTGTAGGCAGAGTGTCAGGGAGAGGATTTGGTTTATTGAGTGAAACAGCGCAGGACAGGCCCATTGATTTAACCCCAGCCTAATCACGGGACAATTTACAATGCCCAATAAACCTATGAATCGGTACGTCTTTGGGAGAAAACCGGGGCACCTGGTGGAAACTCAGGCGGATGCAGGAAGGAACGTGCAAACTTGCTGAGTTTGCCACGAAAAACTCCGTTCTGATGCCTGTGCTGTCGGACCGCAACGTTACCACGGCAACCAAACCTCTGGGCCTCAGCACTAGGCCGAGAAGCCTTCTCCCGGCCTGTGCACGTGTGAGGGGATGCAAAGGGTCTGACGGTCTTGCTGCACCCCAGGAGGCTTCCTGCACATGAGAGGGAAGCCTGAGGTACCAAGGGTTTATCAGGATGTGTCGAGAGATAGGTTGGCCTCCTGATGGTAAGCCAGTGTACAGAGCCAGTGAGAAAGCAAGAAACTTCTCCACTACCAACCGATCCCAGAGAGAAACTTATCCAGGGTTCAGGGGTTGTAGGATAACAGATCGCTGGGATCTTACCCAAGGGCTCAAGTGGTTAAATATAGAATATTAGAGGCTGGGATCTAATCCAGAGGTTCGGGGATTTTTATGTAGATTAACAGGTCCCCACCGGCATTAATTCAGCTCCGTCTCATTATCCCTCAGTGACCTTCTCCCCTAGCACCGTGTCACTGACTGTATCCCCTCTGACGTTAATCTAGCTCCCTCACAACATCCCTCAGTGTCTCCCTCACAGGGTGCTAGAGGGGAGGGGACACTGAGGGACCGTGTGACGGAGCTGGATTAATGTCAGTGGGGATACAGTCAGTGACTGGGGAAGTGGGGTCACTGAGGGAGTGTGTGAGGGAGCTGGATTAATGTCAGTGACACAGGACGATGGGGAGAGGGGTCACTGAGGGATGGTGTGAGGGAGCTGGATTAACGTCAGTGAGGATACAGTCAGTGACTAGGGATCCTAGGGTAGAGGGGTCACTGAGGGAGGGTGTGAGGGAGTTGGATTAATGCCAGTTGCCCGCCCGTGAGGGGTGGGTGAGCTGAGGTGGGAGGAGAGAGCTCGGGTTAATCGGAGTCAGATCTGTCCCAGCACTGTAATCAAGGTGTCAGGTTCCCACTCGGTTCGACAGGCCGAGACCAAGCCCAGTAATTATTTCTTCAGCGGGAGCAGTGCAGACTCCAGAGAGGGTTAAGCGGGGATACAGCCTGGTGTGACTGCCCCCCACCGGAGGTACACTCTTAACCCACGTACCCCAGCCCTCCCTGGGGACAGGTCTCTGCCCCTCTCCACTCTCCCTCCTCCTCCTTTGCCATCTCTCTCCCACCCTGTCCTCTTTCTTCCTTCAGAAACATAGAAAACCTGCAGCACAATTCGGGCCCTTCGGCCTACCACAGAAATCACTAGGCTTACCCACAGCCCTCTGTTTTACTAAGCTCCATGTACCTATCCAAAAGCCTCTTAAAAGACCCTATCGTATCCGTCTCCACCACCGTCGCCGGCAGCCCATTCCACACACTCACCACTCTCTGAGTAAAAAACTTACCCCTGACATCCCCTCTGTACCTACCCCCCAGCACCTTAAGCCTGTGTCCGCTTGTGGCAACCATTTCAGCCCTGGGAAAAAAGCCTCTGACTATCCACACGATCAATGCCTCTCATCATCTTGTACACCTCTATCAGGTCATCTCTCATCCTCCGTCACTCCGAGGAATAAAGGCCGAGTTCACTCAACCTATTCTCATAAGGCATACTCCCCAATCCAGGCAACATCCTTGTAACTCTCCCCTGCACCCTTTCTATGGCTTCCACATCCTTCCTGTAGTGAGGCGACCAGAACTGAGCACGGTACTCCAAGTGGGGTCTGACCTAGGTCCGATATAACTGCAACATTACCTTTTGACTCCTAAACTCAATCCCATGATTGATGAAGGCCAATGCACCGTTTGCCTTCTTAACCAGAGAGTCAACCTGCGCAGCAGCTTTGAGTGTCCTATGGACTTGGACCCCAAGATCCCTCTGATCCTCCACACTGCCAAAAGTCTTACCATTAATACTATATTCTGCTATCATATTTGACCTACCAAACTGAACCACCTCACACTTAACTGGGTTGAACTCCATCTGCCACTTCTCAGCCCGGTTTTGCATCCTATTGATGTCCCACTGTAACTTCTGACAGCCCTCCACACTATCCACAACACCCCCAACCTTTGAGTCATCAGCAAACTTACTAACGCATCCTGCCACTTCCTCTCCCTTCACCCTCCTCTTCTCCCACTCTCCCCTCTATTTTCTCGTTCACCCCTCAGCGCTTTCCTCCTCTCTCCTGTCCCTCTCTTCCTTCACCATCCTCCCTCCCTCCTGTCCATCTCCCCTCTTACACTGCCCCTCTCCCTCCCCTCCCTCTTTCTCTTTACACTCTCTTCCTCCACCTCCCCTCCTTCCCCTCGCCACCACCATCTCCACTCTGTCCTCATTCGCTCCTCCCTCCCTTCTCTCTTCTGACCCTCTAGCTCTCCCTACCTCCTCCCTCTTTGCTCCCGCTAGCCTCTCCCCGACTCTCATCTTTACATTCTCTCTCTCCCAACTTTGTCCTCACTCCACTCATCCTCTCCCTTCCCACTCTCCCCTCTCTCCCTTCTTTCCCCAACTCCCCCTTCCTTTCTCTCCTCTGTACTCTCTTCTCTACTCCCTTCCTCCTGTCTCCCTCCCCATCCTCTCTATGCCTTCCCTCACTACCCCTCCTCTCCCTCTCCCCTCCCCTTCTCTCATCACCAATGTCTCCAAGGCTTTCTTTAACGTCTGTAATGAGCTTGACTCTACACCTCACCCCGGCCATGTGTACCAATCACCCACCATTCGGTGTTGAATGCCTTCTGCCTCATACTTGCCTCCAATCACCTTAAAAATAATGCCCCTCATATCTGAC
The DNA here is from genome assembly GCF_030144855.1 of Hypanus sabinus. Classification (NCBI taxonomy): domain Eukaryota; kingdom Metazoa; phylum Chordata; class Chondrichthyes; order Myliobatiformes; family Dasyatidae; genus Hypanus; species Hypanus sabinus. Next base: position 31,198,509 of record NC_082736.1, on the reverse strand, counting down.
ACTCCAACCCTGGGTTTTATGCTTCTTGTCGTTTCTCAACTTCAGAGGTGAAGGGGTTGGCATGGTACTGTGGGCTGAAAGTGGAATTCCTCCAGTTTATAACAATTACAGCACGGAAACAGGCCATCTCGGCCCTTCTAGTCCGTGCCGAACGCTTACTCTCACCTAGTCCCACCGACCTGCACTCAGCCCATAACCCTCCATTCCTTTCCTGTCCATATCCTTATCCAATTTTACTTTAAATGACAATACCGAACCTGCCTCCACCACTTCTACCGGAAGCTCGTTCCACACAGCCACCACTCTCTGAGTAAAAAAGTTCCCCCTCATGTTACCTCTAAACTTTTGCCCCTTAACTCTCAACTCATGTCCTCTTGTTTGAATCTCCCCTACTCTCAATGGAAAAAGCCTATCCACATCAACTTTATCTATCCCCCTTGTAATTTTAAATAACTTATTTTCTGTGTTCGGGTCCCAGCAAGATTAGGCTGAAGGTCAGAGGGTAAATAGTCTGTACTTTGGGGCAGAAAGCTAAAGACTTTGAACGAAACAAGGCAAAGCATTTCCACACGTTGGGTAGGATGACAGGGAGCCTCGGGGGACCAGATCGTTTAGCTCAGCCCATCTTATTCCCGGGGCCCTGGAGGGAGTGTCACACCGAGGGAGGGGCGGTGAGGAAGGAGTGTCACACCGAGGGAGGGGCTGTGAGGAGGACCAAGGGAGGGGTGGTGAGGAAGGAGTGTCACACTGAGGGAGGGGCTGTGAGGAGGGAGTGTCATGATGTGGGAGCCCCACAACCTTCCCTTAGATTCCCAAATTGAGGAATAGCCTGGGAAGAGGGTTGCTGGGTAGACATGATGCCTTGGTCACCGGGTCAGGCAGCGTCCGTGGAGGAAGACGGACAGTCAACGTTTTGGGTTGAGACCGAGAGGGGGTGCGGGGAGACGGGAGGTGATGGGTGAAAGATGAAGGGGGTCATGACTCCAGATTCAGAGTCCGTGTATCCAGAGCCACTGCTGATGGTGGAAGAGGGGACAGTGGCAAAGAGAGGAGGAGGACCGGGCGGCGTCAAGAACAAGAGGGCGCCGGGGAGATTCACCAGGATGACAGAGTGCGTCTTATGAGGAGAGGCTGAGCGAGGTGGGGCTTTTCCCTCTGGAGTGAGGGAGGTGACTCAATAGAGGAGTACAAGATGACGAGAGGCACAGATCGAGTGGACGGCTGGAGGCTTTTTCCTGTGGGTGGAAATGGCTAATACAAAGGGCATACTTTTAAGGTGATTGGAGGAGAGTATTGGGGGGGGGGTGGAATGGCAGAGGTATTTTATTTTACACAGAGAGTGGTGGGTGTGTGTGTGTGGAACGCCCTGCCAGGGGTAGAGGCAGGTACAGTAGGGGCATTTGAGAGATTCTTGGGCACATGGGTGACCGGATAACCATGTAGAGGGAAGGGTTAGATTGATCTCAGAGGAGGTGACAGAGTTAAAGATTACCTTTATTTGTCACGTGCTCATCGAAACAGAGAGTGTAAAGTGTTCAAACCGGTGAGGATCGAGCTGGGCAGCTCGCGAGTGTGGCCACGCTTCCGGTGCCGATATAGCACGCCCGCAACCTGCCCGTCTTCGGGAGGAAACCCACGCTGGGGATGTACAAACTCCTCACAGGCAGTGGTGGGAATTGAGCCCGGGTCGGTGATCAGGCCGTGAAGCTCTCCACCGGGCCAAAAGTGCGGGGAGGGGGGTAGGCCTTGGGAAAATGGGGGAGGAGGCGGGGTGAGGGGGAATGGTGTGGGCAAGGACCAAATTATAACCACAGGCCTAGTCAAGGAGATGGACTTGTCCTTCCAGTGACCCGCCCCCACTCCCCAGTCTGACCTTTCACCCCTCTTACCTGCCCATCACCTCTCCCTGTCTGACTCCTCCTTCTCCAGCCCAGCCTCCTTCCCCTCCCCTCACCTTACCTTGAGCTCTTTCCCCCTTCCTTCTCAGTCCTGACAAAGGGTCTCGGCCCGAAACGGCGACTGTTCACTCTTTTCCAAAGATGCTGCCTGGCCTCCTGAATACCTCCAGCATCTTGTGCGTGTTGCCAATGTGTCGAATTCCCGGTTTAGGACACCCTCAAACCCGACCCCCTCCCCCTTACTCTGTCAAACCAACCCCAAATCATAGTCGACTTGGGAAGCCCCCCCAAACTGTTTGCATCAGCAAGCAAAAAAGCGGCCAGTGAGTGACAATAAACCTGATTCTGAGGGGTAGAGAGAGGCAGCGGACCCGTGTGTATGCCTAGCCCAGACAGGGAAGGTGGCAGAGGGGAAGACAAAGAGAGGGAGGGGGAGAAGGGAGATAAAATTAATGAGAATCAGAATCAGGTTTAATATCACCAGCATACGTCTTGAAATTTGTTGTTATGCAGCAGTAGCCACAAAAGTATGTATCACAGAAAAGTTAAATAAGCAGTGCAAAATAGTGAGATAGTGTTCATAGGTTCAATGTCCATTTAGGAATCAGATGGCGGAGGGGATGAAGCTGTTCCTGAATCATTGTGTGTGTGCCTTCAGGCTCCTGTACCTCCTACCTGATGGTAGCAATGTCTTGGGTGGTGGGGGCCCATAATGATGGGATAAATTTGAGACACCGCTCCTTGAAGATGTCCTGGACGCTACGAAGGCCGGTGCCCACGATGGAGCTGACTGAGTTTACAACTCCCTGCAGGTTATCTCGACCCTGTGCCGTAGTCCAAACCCCACCCCGTCCACATACGAGACGGGGGTGCAGCCAGTCAGATTTCTGTGGAAATTCGCAAGCGTCTTTGGTGACAAACCAAATTTCCTCAGACTCCTAATGAAATACAGCCACCGTTGTGCCTTCATTGTAGCTGCCCCTTGTCAGACAGAGTTCGGTCACCAGAGAATTCACAGAACTCCAGGGAGGGAGAGGGGAGGGGGAGAGACGGAGGAAAAGAGAGAGAGGGGGAACAGAAAGGGGCAGATTGGGGAGGCAGGATACAAATTAAGCAAAAGGAAGCACCGTGGACAATTTTATAACAATTATAATCTATTATATCAACAAATCCAATCACATACACAAACTCCAAGTACCAAATCCCTTTTAGGTGAACAATTATGCTGCTCGTAAACGATAAAAAAATACAATATAATCTCTCAGTACAAAGTGTCAGAGCTCCTGTCACCCTCGCCTGCCCCTCAACACTCCGAGCAGAAGGAACTCCGGGCTGAGGGCTGGAACGCAGGAGAAGGCGTGGGCAAGTTAGGTCAAACAAACAATTTCACAAGGAGAAATATGCTTGTTTCATATTTAAGTTTCTGATCATATCCTAGTGGTTTTTATTAGCTGGTGAAACAGACTGGGAAATATCGGGCAAGAAGAGCAGAGGTGGAGAGAGGGAAGCAGAGGGGAGGGAGAGAGAGGGGACAGAAGGAGAGGCAGAGAGAGAGAAGGGGACAGAGGGATGGAGGAGGGGGCAGGGAGAGGGAGAGAGAATGTGGCAGAAAAGAAAGGAACACGAGAGAGCAGAGGGGTGGAGGAGGAAGAGGAAAAGTGAGGGAGAGTGGGAGTAAGCCCCTCCCACTCCCAATCACGAAAGGTGGGAGGGAACACCACCCTGCCCCTCGTTCCCCAGGTTACGAGCCTCTGTCTACCAGAAGCTGAAATGTGCTCGGGCACTGGGGAGCCAGTTTGTTACTGTGGAATTGGGACCAAGAGCAGGAGGAAGGGGATAGATTAAACCCTATCCCACCCCTCCCTCAAAATAAGTACCACTTTGTTTTAAAACCTCATCACAAACTTCCCTTTCAGCGTCAAAATGACCGTCTAAACACGGTAGAGATCAAGCGTTTCCAGGACTGGGCTTTGGAGGGCCTCATTCCAAAGCCCCGAGTGGTTAAAGCATATTCAAGAGGTCCCTGTGAGACCCCCCCCCCACCCCGCGACCCCAGCACAGTACCGAAGGAGTCTCTCCGGACACCTCGCATACACGGGCGCAAATGGGACACTTCTCCTTTATCTGAAAACAAGCCTCGATACAGGCAGGGCCCAAAATGGGCTCCAGGTGGGACGTGGGACCCTTGCCTGTATGTGGGGTCCACCTACTCCCTCAGTCCGCTCCCTCCTCCCCTTTCCCCTGCGCCATTGGAAAACCCGAAGCAATGTGGAGCAAAGCTGGAAGATTTGCTCTTTCGAACGGCAGGATAGATGGTGGTGCCCTTTTAAATGCGTGGGAGCTCGAACTACCAGGCGCGGGCAGCAGATGCCAGAACAAGGCCAAGGGCCCTCAATCCCTTCCCAGAGCTTTCTTGGGGCACCTAATCCTTTGAAACAGGACACCCCCTTCCTCTTCTTTTTTGTTTGCCCAAAGTCCCAAGAGATTCTGCAGATGCTAGAAATCTTGAGCAACATTCCTCTAGTAGCTTGTTGCTCCAGAATTTTTGGCCTGACTTTTTTCCCTGTGTGTGTGTGTGTGTGTGTGTGTTCAGTTCTGGTCGCCTCATTACAGGAAGGACGTGGAAGGTTTAGAGAGGGTGCAGAGGAGATTCCCCTGGATTAGAGAGCATGTTTTAGGAGGGGAGGTCAAGCGAATGAGGGCTTTTCTCTCTGGAGCGAAGGAGGATAAGAGGTGACCTGATAGGAGGCATAGATTGAGTGGATAAAGAGAGAATTTTTCCCAGGGTGGGAATGTCAGAGGTAGTTTTTTGCCCCCCCCCCCAACCACAGAGTGATGAGTGTGTGGAATATGTTGGACACTTAAGAAACTCATGAACAGGCACATGGATGATAGAAAAATGGAGGGCTATGTGGGAGGGAGGGGTTAGATTGAGTTGGCACAACATCCTGGGACATCCCACTTCCCCATTGCAAATTCTCTTGCCCCGTCTCTGTGGGGCCCAAATATAACGTTCCCCTCGCCCAGCGGCTGGTCCCTCCTTCACCAAGTTCCCGTTCACCGAAGACGGACGGATCTCTGCCCGGGACACGTCCTCTTCTTCGGTTCTGCAGAACGTCACGCAAAACGCTGGCCACTTCCTCCCCACGCCATGTTGTGATCGCTCTTCCCCAAAAGTCCCTCCAGAGATTAACAAACCTCGCGAGGCAAGACCCGGAAAATGCGTAATCGTTTGCGCACGCGCGCACCCACAAAGTGCCAGAGGGACTCAGCAAGTCAGCCTGCATCTGTGGAGGGGAATAAACAGCCAACGTTTCAGGCCAAGACCCTTCATCGGGACTGGAGAGGAAGGGGGAAGAGCCCAGAATAAGAGGGTGGGGGAGAGGGAAGATGGCAGGTGACAAGTGAAGCCAGGAGGGTGGGGATGGAGTAAGAACCTGGGAGATGAAGGGCTTGAAGGAGGAGAGGAGAGTGGACCAGGGGAGGAGGAGAGGACCTAGAACAAAATGGGCTTGTGAGAAGTTGAGAGCAATGGGAAAAGAGGGAAGAGAAGGTGCAATGAAATGGACTGTTCCCCCTTTCCTATCATGTTCCTTCTTCCTGTTCCACCCAGCTTTGAACTTTATCCCCCCTCTCCCCCACCCACCCACCTTCCCCCTCACCTGGTCTCACCTATCACCTCCCAGTGTCTCACTTCATCCCCCCCTCTCCCCCACCCACCCACCTTCCACCTCACCTGGTCTCACCTATCACCTCCCAGTGTCTCACTTCATCCCCACTCTCCCCCACCCACCCACCTTCCACCTCACCTGGTCTCACCTATCACCTCCCAGTGTCTCACTTCATCCCCCCTCTCCCCCACCCACCCACCTTCCCCCTCACCTGGTCTCACCTATCACCTCCCAGTGTCTCACTTCATCCCCCCTCTCCCCCACCCACCCACCTTCCCCCTCACCTGGTCTCACCTATCACCTCCCAGTGTCTCACTTCATCCCCCTCTCCCCCACCTACCCACCTTCCCCCTCACCTGGTCTCACCTATCACCTCCCAGTATCTCACTTCATCCCCCCTCTCCCCCACCCACCCACCTTCCCCCTCACCTGGTCTCACCTATCACCTCCCAGTGTCTCACTTCATCCCCCCCTCTCCCCCACCCACCCTCCCCCTCACCTGGTCTCACCTATCACCTCCCAGTGTCTCACTTCATCCCCCCTCTCCCCCACCCACCCACCTTCCCCCTCACCTATCACCTCCCAGTGTCTCACTTCATCCCCCTCTCCCCCACCCACCCACCTTCCCCCTCACCTGGTCTCACCCATCACCTCCCAGTGTCTCACTTCATCACCCCTCTCCCCCACCCACCCACCTTCCCCCTCACCTGGTCTCACCCATCACCTCCCAGTGTCTCACTTCATCACCCCTCTCCCCCACCCACCCACCTTCCCCCTCACCTATCACCTCCCAGTGTCTCACTTCATCCCCCTCTCCCCCACCCACCCACCTTCCCCCTCACCTGGTCTCACCTATCACCTCCCAGTATCTCACTTCATCCCCCCTCTCCCCCACCCACCCACCTTCCCCCTCACCTGGTCTCACCTATCACCTCACAGTGTCTCACTTCATCCCCCCCTCCCTCACCCACCCACCTTCCCCCTCACCTGGTCTCACCCATCACCTCCCAGTGTCTCACTTCATCCCCCTCTCCCCCACCCACCCACCTTCCCCCTCACCTGTCACCTGCCAGCTTGTCCTCCTCTCGCCTCCCCCCTTCCCTCTTACCCTGGCTTCTGCCCCCGTCCCTTTCCAGTCCCAACAAAGGGCCTCGGCCCGAAACGTCGACCATTTATTCCCCTCCATAGACGCTGCCCGACCTGCTGAGTTCCTCCAGCGTTGCTCCAGATTTCCATCGTCTGCAGAATCTCTTGTGTCCATCGGCCCTTCCCAATCCATCAGTGGACACTCCGTTAACGTACAGAGACACAGCCACCCACCCCCACCTGATTACCTTGACTAGTACCGTCGGATACACGGATTAAACCCCCGTCTCAAATCCGCCACAAGCACACTCCCCAGGGGTTGCCCACTCTCCGCCGCGCTGGGAGACTCCCAGAAACTGCTACGTAATGCCTGGTGCTCTGGGGGACACACACCCCGTTTGCCCCTCGTCCTGGCAGTGAATGGGGGGGTAGTGGCGGAGCTGAGGTGAGGGAAAACTCCTCATAAGACAGTGTTGAAGTCCTGTTCGGCATTCCCCACCATCCAGGCGGCGCCGGACTGGGGGGGGCAGCTGACGCCCCCTCCCTCCCCGAGGGCCGCGTAGTCTGCGCAGTCCGCGCTTGGGAGGCCCTTGGGGAACTCCAGGCCCTCGCCCTCCAGCGGCAGCGGCCTCTCCATCTCCTGCTTGCAAGTGTCTTCCAGAAGCTTCCGTCCCTGAGGGAGCAGACGGGTCAGAGGTCACTCGGTGGGAGCTTCAGGGAGGGATGAGGGAGAGGGCGAGGACGAGGGAGTGGGGAGGAGGGAGGGGACGGGGAAGGGACGAGTCAGGGAGGGGGAGTGGAGAGGAGGAAATGGGAAGGGGAGGATGAGGGGGTTGGCAGTGCAGGGGAGGGAGAGGGGAGAAGGGAGTGGGAGGGTGGGGAAGGGAGTGAGGGAAGGAAGGGGGAGAGGAGGGAGAGGGAGGGAGGGGGAGGAGGGAGAGGGTGAAGGGGAGGATGGGTAAGGGAAGGGAGAGGAGGGGAGGGTGGGTAAAGGAGCGAGGGAAGGGAGGGGGAGGAGGGAGAGGGTGGGTAAGGGAGCGAGGGAAAGAGGAGGGAGAGGGTGGGTAAAGAAGCGAGGGGAGGAAGAGAGGAGGGGAGGGGACAGAAGGGAGGGAAAGAGGAGGGAGCGGGGGAGGGAGGGGAACGGCAGGGAGAGAAGGACAAGGGACATGGGGAAAGATGAGGGAGGAGGGGAAGCAGGGAGGGGTTGGAGGATCAAGGAGGCCAGGATTAGGTGTGTGTAGGAGATTTTCGGTCAGCGTAGGGAGGGAAACACGTCAAACGCCGAGCGAGCCATCCCTGGCCGCCCTTACCTTCAGCCCCTCCTCGTCGATCTGTTTCAGCACCTCTCGCTCCCTCCGTTCCAGCTGTTCCTGTCGCTTCCCCTGGGCGTCCTCCAGCTGTGGGTGCGGGGTGCAACATGACAGAAAATAAATGGCTCCTCCTCCCTCAAAAACCACACTCTCAACTACACCTCCCCTTGGCGGAGGGCAAAACCTGCCAGACACTCAAGTGTCAGGAGGGTGGTTTTGGGCTCTCATGAAGGGTCAAAGGGGGGGGGGCTCAGTCTCTTGGAGGGACTGGTTCAGACACAGAAGGGGGCAGTTTCGGGCCCTTGGGAGATCGAAGAAGGGGTGATTTCGGACCCTTGAAGGGGTCTTAAAGAGGCAGTTTTGGACCTCATGAGGTCAGTGGGTAGTTTCAGACCCACAGAGGGGTGTGTTAAAGGGAGCAGTTTTGGACTTCCATGAGATTGGAGAGGGAGTGGTTTCGGACCCTTGGGGGGAGGGAGGTTTAAGGGGGCTGTTCTGGACTTTCATGAGGATGGAGAGGGGGCAGTTTCGGACCATTGGGAGATTAAAGGCGGTGGTTTAAGACCATTGGATGGGTTTAAGGATGCAGTTTTGGGCTCCCATGAGGTCCAAGAGGGGTGGCTTTGGACCATTGGGGGGGGGTTTAAGGGGCTGGTTGTGGGCTCTCTGGAGAGGGGGTGGTTTTGGACCCTGAGGAACGGGAAGGGGGTGAGGTGGCAGCTTCAACTCTCATGAGGTCGTGTGTGTGGGGGGTGGTGATTTCGGACACACCCAGGGGGATTAAGGGGGCAGTTTCGGACTCTCATAAGTCGGAGAGGGGTTGGTTTCTGACCCCCGGAAGGGGGAGGGGCGTTTCAGATAATTTACCTACCCGTTTGATCAGACTGACGACTTTGGAGATGTGTCTCCGGTTGATTTCCGCCAACTCCCTGAAAAGAGACGGGTTCAGGTCACCGGAGGGGTTACTGATATTTCCACCAGCATAAGACAAAGGAGCAGGACTATGCCGTTCAGCCCATCAAGTCTGCTCTGCCATTTATTTTCCTTCTCAACCCCATTCTCCTGCCTTCTCACTGTAACCTTTGTCACCCTGACTAATCAAGAACCCATTGACCTCTGCTTTAAATACACCCAGTCACTTGACCTCCACAGCTGTCTAAGGCAATGAATTTCACAGATTCACCACCCTCCAGCTAAAGAAATTCCTCCTCATCTCTTTCTAAAGTGATATTCTTCTATTCTGACACTGCGTCCTCAGGTCCTAGACTCCCCACTATAGGAAACATCCTCTCCACATCCACTCTATCTGTGTCCACAGGTCCTAGACTCCCCCACTACAGGAAACATCCTCTCCACATCCAATATATCTGTGTCCTCAAGTCCTAGGCTCCCCCACTATAGGAAACATTCTCTCCACATCCACACAATCTGTGCCCTCTGGTCCTAGACTCCCCACTATAGAAAACATCCTCTCCACATCCACTCTATCTGTGTCCTCTGGTCCTAGGCTCCCCCAGTATAGGAAACATCCTCTCCACATCCACTCTATCTGTGTCCTCTGGTCCCAGACTCCCCCACTATAGGAAACATTCTCTACACATCCACTCTATCTGGGTCCTCTGGTCCTATACTCCCCACTATAGGAAACATCCTCTCCACATCCACTCTATCTGTGTACTCTGGTCCTAGGCTCCCCCACTATAGGAAACATTCTCTCCACGTCCACTCTATCTGTGTCCACTGGTCCCAGACTCCCCCAGTATAGGAAACATCCTCTCCACATCCACACAATCTGTGCCCTCTGGTCCTAGACTCCCCACTATAGGAAACATCCTCTCCACATCCACTCTATCTGTGTCCTCTGGTCCTAGGCTCCCCCACTATAGGAAACATTCTCTCCACGTCCACTCTATCTGTGTCCTCTGGTCCTAGACTCCACGACTATAGGAAACATCCTCTCCACATCCACTCTATCTGTGTCCTCTGGTCCCAGAATCCCCCTCTATAGGAAACATCCTCTCAACATCCACTCTATCTGTGTCCTCTGGTCCTAGACTCCCCCATTATAGGAAACATCCTCTCCAGGTCGACTCTATCTGTGTCCTCTGGTCCTAGACTCCCGCACTATAGGAAACATCCTCTCCACATCCACTCTGTCTGTGCCCTCTGGTCCTAGACTCCCCCACTACAAGAAACATCCTCTCCACGTCCACTCTATCTGTGTCCTCTGGTCCCAGAATCCCCCACTATAGGAAACATCCTCTCAACATCCACTCTATCTGTGGTCCTAGACTCCCCCATTATAGGAAACATCCTCTCCACGTCGACTCTATCTGTGTCCTCTGGTCCTAGACTCCCGCACTATAGGAAACATCCTCTCCACGTCCACTCTATCTGTGTCCTCTGGTCCTAGACTCCACCACTATAGGAAACATCCTCTCCACATCCACTCTATCTGTGCCCTCTGGTCCTAGACTCCCCCACTATAGGAAACATTCTCTCCACATCCTCTCTATCTGTGTGCTCTGGTCCTAGACTCCGCCACTATAGGAAACATCCTCTCCACATCCACTCTGTGTCCTCTGGTCCTAGGCTCCCCCACTATAAGAAACATCCTCTCCACATCCACTCTATCTGTGTCCACAGGTCCTAGACTCCGCCACTACAAGAAACATCATCTCCACATCCACTCTAGCAGTGTCCTCTGATCCTAGACTCCCCCACTACAGGAAACATCCTCTCCACATCCACTCTATCTGTGTCCTCAAGTCCTAGGCTCCCCCACTATAGGAAACATTCTCTCCACATCCACACAATCTGTGCCCTCTGGTCCTAGACTCCCCACTATAGAAAACATCCTCTCCACATCCACTCTATCTGTGTCCTCTGGTCCTAGGCTCCCCCAGTATAGGAAACATCCTCTCCACATCCACTCTATCTGTGTCCTCTGGTCCCAGACTCCCCCACTATAGGAAACATTCTCTACACATCCACTCTATCTGGGTGCTCTGGTCCTATACTCCCCACTATAGGAAACATCCTCTCCACATCCACTCTATCTGTGTCCTCTGGTCCTAGGCTCCCCCACTATAGGAAACATTCTCTCCACGTCCACTCTATCTGTGTCCTCTGGTCCTAGACTCCACGACTATAGGAAACATCCTCTCCACATCCACTCTATCTGTGTCCTCTGGTCCCAGAATCCCCCACTATAGGAAACATCCTCTCAACATCCACTCTATCTGTGTCCTCTGGTCCTAGACTCCCCCATTATAGGAAACATCCTCTCCACGTCAACTCTATCTGTGTCCTCTGGTCCTAGGCTCCCTCAATATAGGAAACATCCTCTCCACATCCACTCTGTCTGTGCCCTCTGGTCCTAGACTCCCCCACTACAGGAAACATCCTCTCCACGTCCACTCTATCTGTGTCCTCTGGTCCTAGACTCCCCCAGTATAGGAAACAACCTCTTCACATCCACTCTATCTGTGTCCTCTGGTCCCAGACTCCCCCAGTATAGGAAACAACCTCTCCACGTCGACTCTATCTGTGTCCTCTGGTCCTAGACTCCCGCACTATAGGAAACATCCTCTCCACATCCACTCTGTCTGTGCCCTCTGGTCCTAGACTCCCCCACTACAAGAAACATCCTCTCCACGTCCACTCTATCTGTGTCCTCTGGTCCCAGAATCCCTCACTATAGGAAACATCCTCTCAACATCCACTCTATCTGTGTCCTCTGGTCCTAGACTCCCCCATTATAGGAAACATCCTCTCCACGTCGACTCTATCTGTGTCCTCTGGTCCTAGACTCCCGCACTATAGGAAACATCCTCTCCACGTCCACTCTATCTGTGTCCTCTGGTCCTAGACTCCACCACTATAGGAAACATCCTCTCCACATCCACTCTATCTGTGTCCTCTGGTCCTAGACTCCCCCACTATAGGAAACATCCTCTCCACGTCCACTCTATCTGTGCCCCCTGGTACTAGACTCCCCCACTACAGGAATCATCCTCTCCACGTCCACTCTATCTGTGTCCTCTAGTCCTAGACTCTCCCCACTATAGGAAACATCCTCTCCACATCTACTCTATCTGTGTCATCTGGTCCTAGGCTCCCGCACTATAGGAAACATCCTCTCCACATCGACTCAATCTGTGTCCTCTGGTCCTAGGCTCCCTCAATATAGGAAACATCCTCTCCACATCCACTCTGTCTGTGCCCTCTGGTCCTAGACTCCGCCACTACAAGAAACATATTCTCCACATCCACTCTATCAGTGTCCTCTGATCCTAGACCCCCCCACTACAGGAAACATCCTCTCCACATCCACTCTATCTGTGTCCTCAAGTCCTAGGCTCCCCCACTATAGGAAACATTCTCTCCACATCCACACAATCTGTGCCCTCTGTTCCTAGACTCCCCACTATATAAAACATCCTCTCCACATCCACTCTATCTGTGTCCTCTGGTCCTAGGCTCCCCCAGTATAGGAAACATCCTCTCCACATCCACTCTATCTGTGTCCTCTGGTCCCAGACTCCCCCACTATAGGAAACATTCTCTACACATCCACTCTATCTGGGTCCTCTGGTCCTATACTCCCCACTATAGGAAACATCCTCTCAACATCCACTCTATCTGTGTCCTCTGGTCCTAGACTCCACGACTATAGGAAACATCCTCTCCACATCCACTCTATCTGTGTCCACAGGTCCTAGACTCCCCCACTACAGGAAACATCCTCTCCACATCCAATATATCTGTGTCCTCAAGTCCTAGGCTCCCCCACTATAGGAAACATTCTCTCCACATCCACACAATCTGTGCCCTCTGGTCCTAGACTCCCCACTATAGAAAACATCCTCTCCACACCCACTCTATCTGTGTCCTCTGGTCCTAGGCTCCCCCAGTATAGGAAACATCCTCTCCACATCCACTCTATCTGTGTCCTCTGGTCCCAGACTCCCCCACTATAGGAAACATTCTCTACACATCCACTCTATCTGGGTCCTCTGGTCCTATACTCCCCACTATAGGAAACATCCTCTCCACATCCACTCTATCTGTGTACTCTGGTCCTAGGCTCCCCCACTATAGGAAACATTCTCTCCACGTCCACTCTATCTGTGTCCACTGGTCCCAGACTCCCCCAGTATAGGAAACATCCTCTCCACATCCACACAATCTGTGCCCTCTGGTCCTAGACTCCCCACTATAGGAAACATCCTCTCCACATCCACTCTATCTGTGTCCTCTGGTCCTAGGCTCCCCCACTATAGGAAACATTCTCTCCACGTCCACTCTATCTGTGTCCTCTGGTCCTAGACTCCACGACTATAGGAAACATCCTCTCCACATCCACTCTATCTGTGTCCTCTGGTCCCAGAATCCCCCTCTATAGGAAACATCCTCTCAACATCCACTCTATCTGTGTCCTCTGGTCCTAGACTCCCCCATTATAGGAAACATCCTCTCCAGGTCGACTCTATCTGTGTCCTCTGGTCCTAGACCCCCGCACTATAGGAAACATCCTCTCCACATCCACTCTGTCTGTGCCCTCTGGTCCTAGACTCCCCCACTACAAGAAACATCCTCTCCACGTCCACTCTATCTGTGTCCTCTGGTCCCAGAATCCCCCACTATAGGAAACATCCTCTCAACATCCACTCTATCTGTGGTCCTAGACTCCCCCATTATAGGAAACATCCTCTCCACGTCGACTCTATCTGTGTCCTCTGGTCCTAGACTCCCGCACTATAGGAAACATCCTCTCCACGTCCACTCTATCTGTGTCCTCTGGTCCTAGACTCCACCACTATAGGAAACATCCTCTCCACATCCACTCTATCTGTGCCCTCTGGTCCTAGACTCCCCCACTATAGGAAACATTCTCTCCACATCCTCTCTATCTGTGTGCTCTGGTCCTAGACTCCGCCACTATAGGAAACATCCTCTCCACATCCACTCTGTGTCCTCTGGTCCTAGGCTCCCCCACTATAAGAAACATCCTCTCCACATCCACTCTATCTGTGTCCACAGGTCCTAGACTCCGCCACTACAAGAAACATCATCTCCACATCCACTCTAGCAGTGTCCTCTGATCCTAGACTCCCCCACTACAGGAAACATCCTCTCCACATCCACTCTATCTGTGTCCTCAAGTCCTAGGCTCCCCCACTATAGGAAACATTCTCTCCACATCCACACAATCTGTGCCCTCTGGTCCTAGACTCCCCACTATAGAAAACATCCTCTCCACATCCACTCTATCTGTGTCCTCTGGTCCTAGGCTCCCCCAGTATAGGAAACATCCTCTCCACATCCACTCTATCTGTGTCCTCTGGTCCCAGACTCCCCCACTATAGGAAACATTCTCTACACATCCACTCTATCTGGGTGCTCTGGTCCTATACTCCCCACTATAGGAAACATCCTCTCCACGTCCACTCTATCTGTGTCCTCTGGTCCTAGACTCCACGACTATAGGAAACATCCTCTCCACATCCACTCTATCTGTGTCCTCTGGTCCCAGAATCCCCCACTATAGGAAACATCCTCTCAACATCCACTCTATCTGTGTCCTCTGGTCCTAGACTCCCCCATTATAGGAAACATCCTCTCCACGTCAACTCTATCTGTGTCCTCTGGTCCTAGGCTCCCTCAATATAGGAAACATCCTCTCCACATCCACTCTGTCTGTGCCCTCTGGTCCTAGACTCCCCCACTACAGGAAACATCCTCTCCACGTCCACTCTATCTGTGTCCTCTGGTCCTAGACTCCCCCAGTATAGGAAACAACCTCTTCACATCCACTCTATCTGTGTCCTCTGGTCCCAGACTCCCCCAGTATAGGAAACAACCTCTCCACGTCGACTCTATCTGTGTCCTCTGGTCCTAGACTCCCGCACTATAGGAAACATCCTCTCCACATCCACTCTGTCTGTGCCCTCTGGTCCTAGACTCCCCCACTACAAGAAACATCCTCTCCACGTCCACTCTATCTGTGTCCTCTGGTCCCAGAATCCCTCACTATAGGAAACATCCTCTCAACATCCACTCTATCTGTGTCCTCTGGTCCTAGACTCCCCCATTATAGGAAACATCCTCTCCACGTCGACTCTATCTGTGTCCTCTGGTCCTAGACTCCCGCACTATAGGAAACATCCTCTCCACGTCCACTCTATCTGTGTCCTCTGGTCCTAGACTCCACCACTATAGGAAACATCCTCTCCACATCCACTCTATCTGTGTCCTCTGGTCCTAGACTCCCCCACTATAGGAAACATCCTCTCCACGTCCACTCTATCTGTGCCCCCTGGTACTAGACTCCCCCACTACAGGAATCATCCTCTCCACGTCCACTCTATCTGTGTCCTCTGGTCCTAGACTCTCCCCACTATAGGAAACATCCTCTCCACATCTACTCTATCTGTGTCATCTGGTCCTAGGCTCCCGCACTATAGGAAACATCCTCTCCACATCGACTCAATCTGTGTCCTCTGGTCCTAGGCTCCCTCAATATAGGAAACATCCTCTCCACATCCACTCTGTCTGTGCCCTCTGGTCCTAGACTCCGCCACTACAAGAAACATATTCTCCACATCCACTCTATCAGTGTCCTCTGATC
The DNA here is from genome assembly GCF_030144855.1 of Hypanus sabinus. Classification (NCBI taxonomy): domain Eukaryota; kingdom Metazoa; phylum Chordata; class Chondrichthyes; order Myliobatiformes; family Dasyatidae; genus Hypanus; species Hypanus sabinus. Next base: position 31,182,908 of record NC_082736.1, on the reverse strand, counting down.
CTAGACCCCCCCACTACAGGAAACATCCTCTCCACATCCACTCTATCTGTGTCCTCAAGTCCTAGGCTCCCCCACTATAGGAAACATTCTCTCCACATCCACACAATCTGTGCCCTCTGTTCCTAGACTCCCCACTATATAAAACATCCTCTCCACATCCACTCTATCTGTGTCCTCTGGTCCTAGGCTCCCCCAGTATAGGAAACATCCTCTCCACATCCACTCTATCTGTGTCCTCTGGTCCCAGACTCCCCCACTATAGGAAACATTCTCTACACATCCACTCTATCTGGGTCCTCTGGTCCTATACTCCCCACTATAGGAAACATCCTCTCAACATCCACTCTATCTGTGTCCTCTGGTCCTAGACTCCACGACTATAGGAAACATCCTCTCCACATCCACTCTATCTGTGTCCACAGGTCCTAGACTCCCCCACTACAGGAAACATCCTCTCCACATCCAATATATCTGTGTCCTCAAGTCCTAGGCTCCCCCACTATAGGAAACATTCTCTCCACATCCACACAATCTGTGCCCTCTGGTCCTAGACTCCCCACTATAGAAAACATCCTCTCCACATCCACTCTATCTGTGTCCTCTGGTCCTAGGCTCCCCCAGTATAGGAAACATCCTCTCCACATCCACTCTATCTGTGTCCTCTGGTCCCAGACTCCCCCACTATAGGAAACATTCTCTACACATCCACTCTATCTGGGTCCTCTGGTCCTATACTCCCCACTATAGGAAACATCCTCTCCACATCCACTCTATCTGTGTACTCTGGTCCTAGGCTCCCCCACTATAGGAAACATTCTCTCCACGTCCACTCTATCTGTGTCCACTGGTCCCAGACTCCCCCAGTATAGGAAACATCCTCTCCACATCCACACAATCTGTGCCCTCTGGTCCTAGACTCCCCACTATAGGAAACATCCTCTCCACATCCACTCTATCTGTGTCCTCTGGTCCTAGGCTCCCCCACTATAGGAAACATTCTCTCCACGTCCACTCTATCTGTGTCCTCTGGTCCTAGACTCCACGACTATAGGAAACATCCTCTCCACATCCACTCTATCTGTGTCCTCTGGTCCCAGAATCCCCCTCTATAGGAAACATCCTCTCAACATCCACTCTATCTGTGTCCTCTGGTCCTAGACTCCCCCATTATAGGAAACATCCTCTCCAGGTCGACTCTATCTGTGTCCTCTGGTCCTAGACCCCCGCACTATAGGAAACATCCTCTCCACATCCACTCTGTCTGTGCCCTCTGGTCCTAGACTCCCCCACTACAAGAAACATCCTCTCCACGTCCACTCTATCTGTGTCCTCTGGTCCCAGAATCCCCCACTATAGGAAACATCCTCTCAACATCCACTCTATCTGTGGTCCTAGACTCCCCCATTATAGGAAACATCCTCTCCACGTCGACTCTATCTGTGTCCTCTGGTCCTAGACTCCCGCACTATAGGAAACATCCTCTCCACGTCCACTCTATCTGTGTCCTCTGGTCCTAGACTCCACCACTATAGGAAACATCCTCTCCACATCCACTCTATCTGTGCCCTCTGGTCCTAGACTCCCCCACTATAGGAAACATTCTCTCCACATCCTCTCTATCTGTGTGCTCTGGTCCTAGACTCCGCCACTATAGGAAACATCCTCTCCACATCCACTCTGTGTCCTCTGGTCCTAGGCTCCCCCACTATAAGAAACATCCTCTCCACATCCACTCTATCTGTGTCCACAGGTCCTAGACTCCGCCACTACAAGAAACATCATCTCCACATCCACTCTAGCAGTGTCCTCTGATCCTAGACTCCCCCACTACAGGAAACATCCTCTCCACATCCACTCTATCTGTGTCCTCAAGTCCTAGGCTCCCCCACTATAGGAAACATTCTCTCCACATCCACACAATCTGTGCCCTCTGGTCCTAGACTCCCCACTATAGAAAACATCCTCTCCACATCCACTCTATCTGTGTCCTCTGGTCCTAGGCTCCCCCAGTATAGGAAACATCCTCTCCACATCCACTCTATCTGTGTCCTCTGGTCCCAGACTCCCCCACTATAGGAAACATTCTCTACACATCCACTCTATCTGGGTGCTCTGGTCCTATACTCCCCACTATAGGAAACATCCTCTCCACATCCACTCTATCTGTGTCCTCTGGTCCTAGGCTCCCCCACTATAGGAAACATTCTCTCCACGTCCACTCTATCTGTGTCCTCTGGTCCTAGACTCCACGACTATAGGAAACATCCTCTCCACATCCACTCTATCTGTGTCCTCTGGTCCCAGAATCCCCCACTATAGGAAACATCCTCTCAACATCCACTCTATCTGTGTCCTCTGGTCCTAGACTCCCCCATTATAGGAAACATCCTCTCCACGTCAACTCTATCTGTGTCCTCTGGTCCTAGGCTCCCTCAATATAGGAAACATCCTCTCCACATCCACTCTGTCTGTGCCCTCTGGTCCTAGACTCCCCCACTACAGGAAACATCCTCTCCACGTCCACTCTATCTGTGTCCTCTGGTCCTAGACTCCCCCAGTATAGGAAACAACCTCTTCACATCCACTCTATCTGTGTCCTCTGGTCCCAGACTCCCCCAGTATAGGAAACAACCTCTCCACGTCGACTCTATCTGTGTCCTCTGGTCCTAGACTCCCGCACTATAGGAAACATCCTCTCCACATCCACTCTGTCTGTGCCCTCTGGTCCTAGACTCCCCCACTACAAGAAACATCCTCTCCACGTCCACTCTATCTGTGTCCTCTGGTCCCAGAATCCCTCACTATAGGAAACATCCTCTCAACATCCACTCTATCTGTGTCCTCTGGTCCTAGACTCCCCCATTATAGGAAACATCCTCTCCACGTCGACTCTATCTGTGTCCTCTGGTCCTAGACTCCCGCACTATAGGAAACATCCTCTCCACGTCCACTCTATCTGTGTCCTCTGGTCCTAGACTCCACCACTATAGGAAACATCCTCTCCACATCCACTCTATCTGTGTCCTCTGGTCCTAGACTCCCCCACTATAGGAAACATCCTCTCCACGTCCACTCTATCTGTGCCCCCTGGTACTAGACTCCCCCACTACAGGAATCATCCTCTCCACGTCCACTCTATCTGTGTCCTCTGGTCCTAGACTCTCCCCACTATAGGAAACATCCTCTCCACATCTACTCTATCTGTGTCATCTGGTCCTAGGCTCCCGCACTATAGGAAACATCCTCTCCACATCGACTCAATCTGTGTCCTCTGGTCCTAGGCTCCCTCAATATAGGAAACATCCTCTCCACATCCACTCTGTCTGTGCCCTCTGGTCCTAGACTCCGCCACTACAAGAAACATATTCTCCACATCCACTCTATCAGTGTCCTCTGATCCTAGACCCCCCCACTACAGGAAACATCCTCTCCACATCCACTCTATCTGTGTCCTCAAGTCCTAGGCTCCCCCACTATAGGAAACATTCTCTCCACATCCACACAATCTGTGCCCTCTGGTCCTAGACTCCCCACTATATAAAACATCCTCTCCACATCCACTCTATCTGTGTCCTCTGGTCCTAGGCTCCCCCAGTATAGGAAACATCCTCTCCACATCCACTCTATCTGTGTCCTCTGGTCCCAGACTCCCCCACTATAGGAAACATTCTCTACACATCCACTCTATCTGGGTCCTCTGGCCCTATACTCCCCACTATAGGAAACATCCTCTCAACATCCACTCTATCTCTGTCCTCTGGTCCTAGACTCCCCCATTATAGGAAACATCCTCTCCACGTCAACTCTATCTGTGTCCTCTGGTCCTAGGCTCCCTCAATATAGGAAACATCCTCTCCACATCCACTCTGTCTGTGCCCTCTGGTCCTAGACTCCCCCACTACAGGAAACATCCTCTCCACGTCCACTCTATCTGTGTCCTCTGGTCCTAGACTCCCCCAGTATAGGAAACAAACTCTTCACATCCACTCTATCTGTGTCCTCTGGTCCCAGACTCCGCCACTATAGGAAACATCCTCTCCACATCCACTCTGTGTCCTCTGGTCCTAGGCTCCCCCACTATAGGAAACATCCTCTCCACATCCACTCTATCTGTGTCCACAGGTCCTAGACTCCGCCACTACAAGAAACATCCTCTCCACATCCACTCTATCAGTGTCCTCTGATCCTAGACTCCCCCACTACAGGAAACATCCTCTCCACATCCACTCTATCTCTGTCCTCTGATCCTAGACTCCCCCACTATAGGAAACATTCTCTCCACATCCACACAATCTGTGCACTCTGGTCCTAGACTCCCCACTATAGAAAACATCCTCTCCACATCCACTCTATCTGGGTCCTCTGGTCCTATACTCCCCACTATAGGAAACATCCTCTCCACATCCACTCTATCTGTGTCCTCTGGTCCTAGACTCCCGCACTATAGGAAACATCCTCTCCACATCGACTCAATCTGTGTCCTCTGGTCCTAGGCTCCCTCAATATAGGAAACATCCTCTCCACATCCACTCTGTGTGTGCCCTCTGGTCCTAGACTCCCCCACTATAGGAAACATTCTCTCCACATCCTCTCTATCTGTGTGCTCTGGTCCTAGACTCCGCCACTATAGGAAACATCCTCTCCACATCCACTCTGTGTCCTCTGGTCCTAGGCTCCCCCACTATAGGAAACATCCTCTCCACATCCACTCTATCTGTGTCCACAGGTCCTAGACTTCGCCACTACAAGAAACATCCTCTCCACATCCACTCTATCAGTGTCCTCTGATCCTAGACTCCCCCACTACAGGAAACATCCTCTCCACATCCACTCAATCTGTGTCCTCTGGTCCTAGACTCCACCACTATAGGAAACATCCTCTCCACATCCACTCTATCTGTGTCCTCTGGTCCCAGAATCCCCCACTATAGGAAACATCCTCTCAACATCCACTCTATCTGTGTCCTCTGGTCCTAGACTCCCCCACTATAGGAAACATCCTCTCCACGTCCACTCTATCTGTGCCCCCTGGTCCTAGACTCCCCCACTACAGGAATCATCCTCTCCACGTCCACTCTATCTGTGTCCTCTGGTCCTAGACTCTCCCCACTATAGGAAACATCCTCTCCACATCTACTCTATCTGTGTCCTCTGGTCCTAGGCTCCCCCACTATAGGAAACATCCTCTCCACATCGACTCTATCTGTGTCCTCTGGTCCTAGGCTCCCTCAATATAGGAAACATCCTCTCCACATCCACTCTGTCTGTGCCCTCTGGTCCTAGACTCCCCCACTACAGGAAACATCCTCTCCACGTCCACTCTATCTGTGTCCTCTGGTCCTAGACCCCCCCACTACAGGAAACATCCTCTCCACATCCACTCTATCTGTGTCCTCAAGTCCTAGGCTCCCCCACTATAGGAAACATTCTCTCCACATCCACACAATCTGTGCCCTCTGGTCCTAGACTCCCCACTATATAAAACATCCTCTCCACATCCACTCTATCTGTGTCCTCTGGTCCTAGGCTCCCCCAGTATAGGAAACATCCTCTCCACATCCACTCTATCTGTGTCCTCTGGTCCCAGACTCCCCCACTATAGGAAACATTCTCTACACATCCACTCTATCTGGGTCCTCTGGTCCTATACTCCCCACTATAGGAAACATCCTCTCAACATCCACTCTATCTGTGTCCTCTGGTCCTAGACTCCCCCATTATAGGAAACATCCTCTCCACGTCAACTCTATCTGTGTCCTCTGGTCCTAGGCTCCCTCAATATAGGAAACATCCTCTCCACATCCACTCTGTCTGTGCCCTCTGGTCCTAGACTCCCCCACTACAGGAAACATCCTCTCCACGTCCACTCTATCTGTGTCCTCTGGTCCTAGACTCCCCCAGTATAGGAAACAAACTCTTCACATCCACTCTATCTGTGTCCTCTGGTCCCAGACTCCGCCACTATAGGAAACATCCTCTCCACATCCACTCTGTGTCCTCTGGTCCTAGGCTCCCCCACTATAGGAAACATCCTCTCCACATCCACTCTATCTGTGTCCACAGGTCCTAGACTCCGCCACTACAAGAAACATCCTCTCCACATCCACTCTATCAGTGTCCTCTGATCCTAGACTCCCCCACTACAGGAAACATCCTCTCCACATCCACTCTATCTCTGTCCTCTGATCCTAGACTCCCCCACTATAGGAAACATTCTCTCCACATCCACACAATCTGTGCACTCTGGTCCTAGACTCCCCACTATAGAAAACATCCTCTCCACATCCACTCTATCTGGGTCCTCTGGTCCTATACTCCCCACTATAGGAAACATCCTCTCCACATCCACTCTATCTGTGTCCTCTGGTCCTAGACTCCCGCACTATAGGAAACATCCTCTCCACATCGACTCAATCTGTGTCCTCTGGTCCTAGGCTCCCTCAATATAGGAAACATCCTCTCCACATCCACTCTGTGTGTGCCCTCTGGTCCTAGACTCCCCCACTATAGGAAACATTCTCTCCACATCCTCTCTATCTGTGTGCTCTGGTCCTAGACTCCGCCACTATAGGAAACATCCTCTCCACATCCACTCTGTGTCCTCTGGTCCTAGGCTCCCCCACTATAGGAAACATCCTCTCCACATCCACTCTATCTGTGTCCACAGGTCCTAGACTTCGCCACTACAAGAAACATCCTCTCCACATCCACTCTATCAGTGTCCTCTGATCCTAGACTCCCCCACTACAGGAAACATCCTCTCCACATCCACTCAATCTGTGTCCTCTGGTCCTAGACTCCACCACTATAGGAAACATCCTCTCCACATCCACTCTATCTGTGTCCTCTGGTCCCAGAATCCCCCACTATAGGAAACATCCTCTCAACATCCACTCTATCTGTGTCCTCTGGTCCTAGACTCCCCCACTATAGGAAACATCCTCTCCACGTCCACTCTATCTGTGCCCCCTGGTCCTAGACTCCCCCACTACAGGAATCATCCTCTCCACGTCCACTCTATCTGTGTCCTCTGTTCCTAGACTCTCCCCACTATAGGAAACATCCTCTCCACATCTACTCTATCTGTGTCCTCTGGTCCTAGGCTCCCCCACTATAGGAAACATCCTCTCCACATCGACTCTATCTGTGTCCTCTGGTCCTAGGCTCCCTCAATATAGGAAACATCCTCTCCACATCCACTCTGTCTGTGCCCTCTGGTCCTAGACTCCCCCACTACAGGAAACATCCTCTCCACGTCCACTCTATCTGTGTCCTCTGGTCCTAGACTCCCCCAGTATAGGAAACAAACTCTTCACATCCACTCTATCTGTGTCCTCTGGTCCCAGACTCCGCCACTATAGGAAACATCCTCTCCACATCCACTCTGTGTCCTCTGGTCCTAGGCTCCCCCACTATAGGAAACATCCTCTCCACATCCACTCTATCTGTGTCCACAGGTCCTAGACTCCGCCACTACAAGAAACATCCTCTCCACATCCACTCTATCAGTGTCCTCTGATCCTAGACTCCCCCACTACAGGAAACATCCTCTCCACATCCACTCTATCTCTGTCCTCTGATCCTAGACTCCCCCACTATAGGAAACATTCTCTCCACATCCACACAATCTGTGCACTCTGGTCCTAGACTCCCCACTATAGAAAACATCCTCTCCACATCCACTCTATCTGGGTCCTCTGGTCCTATACTCCCCACTATAGGAAACATCCTCTCCACATCCACTCTATCTGTGTCCTCTGGTCCTAGACTCCCGCACTATAGGAAACATCCTCTCCACATCGACTCAATCTGTGTCCTCTGGTCCTAGGCTCCCTCAATATAGGAAACATCCTCTCCACATCCACTCTGTGTGTGCCCTCTGGTCCTAGACTCCCCCACTATAGGAAACATTCTCTCCACATCCTCTCTATCTGTGTGCTCTGGTCCTAGACTCCGCCACTATAGGAAACATCCTCTCCACATCCACTCTGTGTCCTCTGGTCCTAGGCTCCCCCACTATAGGAAACATCCTCTCCACATCCACTCTATCTGTGTCCACAGGTCCTAGACTTCGCCACTACAAGAAACATCCTCTCCACATCCACTCTATCAGTGTCCTCTGATCCTAGACTCCCCCACTACAGGAAACATCCTCTCCACATCCACTCAATCTGTGTCCTCTGGTCCTAGACTCCACCACTATAGGAAACATCCTCTCCACATCCACTCTATCTGTGTCCTCTGGTCCCAGAATCCCCCACTATAGGAAACATCCTCTCAACATCCACTCTATCTGTGTCCTCTGGTCCTAGACTCCCCCACTATAGGAAACATCCTCTCCACGTCCACTCTATCTGTGCCCCCTGGTCCTAGACTCCCTTACTACAGGAATCATCCTCTCCACGTCCACTCTATCTGTGTCCTCTGGTCCTAGACTCTCCCCACTATAGGAAACATCCTCTCCACATCTACTCTATCTGTGTCCTCTGGTCCTAGGCTCCCCCACTATAGGAAACATCCTCTCCACATCGACTCTATCTGTGTCCTCTGGTCCTAGGCTCCCTCAATATAGGAAACATCCTCTCCACATCCACTCTGTCTGTGCCCTCTGGTCCTAGACTCCCCCACTACAGGAAACATCCTCTCCACGTCCACTCTATCTGTGTCCTCTGGTCCTAGACTCCCCCAGTATAGGAAACAAACTCTTCACATCCACTCTATCTGTGTCCTCTGGTCCCAGACTCCGCCACTATAGGAAACATCCTCTCCACATCCACTCTGTGTCCTCTGGTCCTAGGCTCCCCCACTATAGGAAACATCCTCTCCACATCCACTCTATCTGTGTCCACAGGTCCTAGACTCCGCCACTACAAGAAACATCCTCTCCACATCCAGTCTATCAGTGTCCTCTGATCCTAGACTCCCCCACTACAGGAAACATCCTCTCCACATCCACTCTATCTCTGTCCTCTGATCCTAGACTCCCCCACTATAGGAAACATTCTCTCCACATCCACACAATCTGTGCACTCTGGTCCTAGACTCCCCACTATAGAAAACATCCTCTCCACATCCACTCTATCTGGGTCCTCTGGTCCTATACTCCCCACTATAGGAAACATCCTCTCCACATCCACTCTATCTGTGTCCTCTGGTCCTAGACTCCCGCACTATAGGAAACATCCTCTCCACATCGACTCAATCTGTGTCCTCTGGTCCTAGGCTCCCTCAATATAGGAAACATCCTCTCCACATCCACTCTGTGTGTGCCCTCTGGTCCTAGACTCCCCCACTATAGGAAACATTCTCTCCACATCCTCTCTATCTGTGTGCTCTGGTCCTAGACTCCGCCACTATAGGAAACATCCTCTCCACATCCACTCTGTGTCCTCTGGTCCTAGGCTCCCCCACTATAGGAAACATCCTCTCCATATCCACTCTATCTGTGTCCACAGGTCCTAGACTTCGCCACTACAAGAAACATCCTCTCCACATCCACTCTATCAGTGTCCTCTGATCCTAGACTCCCCCACTACAGGAAACATCCTCTCCACATCCACTCAATCTGTGTCCTCTGGTCCTAGACTCCACCACTATAGGAAACATCCTCTCCACATCCACTCTATCTGTGTCCTCTGGTCTCAGAATCCCCCACTATAGGAAACATCCTCTCAACATCCACTCTATCTGTGTCCTCTGGTCCTAGACTCCCCCACTATAGGAAACATCCTCTCCACGTCCACTCTATCTGTGCCCCCTGGTCCTAGACTCCCCCACTACAGGAATCATCCTCTCCACGTCCACTCTATCTGTGTCTTCTGGTCCTAGACTCTCCCCACTATAGGAAACATCCTCTCCACATCTACTCTATCTGTGTCCTCTGGTCCTAGGCTCCCCCACTTTAGGAAACATCCTCTCCACATCCACTCTATCTGTGTCCTCTGGTCCTAGACACCCGCACTATAGGAAACATCCTCTCCACATCGACTCTATCTGTGTCCTCTGGTCCTAGGCTCCCTCAATATAGGAAACATCCTCTCCACATCCACTCTGTCTGTGCCCTCTGGTCCTAGACTCCCCCACTACAGGAAACATCCTCTCCACGTCCACTCTATCTGTGTCCTCTGGTCCTAGACTCCCCCAGTATAGGAAACAACCTCTTCACATCCACTCTATCTGTGTCCTCTGGTCCCAGACTCCCCCAGTATAGGAAACAACCTCTCCACGTCCACTCAATCTGTGTCCTCTGGTCCTAGACTCCCCCACTATAGGAAACATTCTCTCCACATCCTCTCTATCTGTGTGCTCTGGTCCTAGACTCCGCCACTATAGGAAACATCCTCTCCACATCCACTCTATCTGTGTCCACAGGTCCTAGACTCCGCCACTACAAGAAACATCCTCTCCACATCCACTCTATCAGTGTCCTCTGATCCTAGACTCCCCCACTACAGGAAACATCCTCTCCACATCCACTCTATCTGTGTCCTCAAGTCCTAGGCTCCCCCACTATAGGAAACATTCTCTCCACATCCACACAATCTGTGCCCTCTTGTCCTAGACTCCCCACTATATAAAACATCCTCTCCACATCCACTCTATCTGTGTCCTCTGGTCCTAGGCTCCCCCAGTATAGGAAACATCCTCTCCACATCCACTCTATCTGTGTCCTCTGGTCCCAGACTCCCCCACTATAGGAAACATTCTCTACACATCCACTCTATCTGGGTCCTCTGGTCCTATACTCCCCACTATAGGAAACATCCTCTCAACATCCACTCTATCTGTGTCCTCTGGTCCTAGACTCTCCCATTATAGGAAACATCCTCTCCACGTCAACTCTATCTGTGTCCTCTGGTCCTAGGCTCCCTCAATATAGGAAACATCCTCTCCACATCCACTCTGTCTGTGCCCTCTGGTCCTAGACTCCCCCACTACAGGAAACATCCTCTCCACGTCCACTCTATCTGTGTCCTCTGGTCCTAGACTCCCCCAGTATAGGAAACAACCTCTTCACATCCACTCTATCTGTGTCCTCTGGTCCCAGACTCCCCCAGTATAGGAAACATTCTCTCCAAATCCTCTCTATCTGTGTGCTCTGGTCCTAGACTCCGCCACTATAGGAAACATCCTCTCCACATCCACTCTGTGTCCTCTGGTCCTAGGCTCCCCCACTATAAGAAACATCCTCTCCACATCCACTCTATCTGTGTCCACAGGTCCTAGACTCCGCCACTACAAGAAACATCATCTCCACATCCACTCTAGCAGTGTCCTCTGATCCTAGACTCCCCCACTACAGGAAACATCCTCTCCACATCCACTCTATCTGTGTCCTCAAGTCCTAGGCTCCCCCACTATAGGAAACATTCTCTCCACATCCACACAATCTGTGCCCTCTGGTCCTAGACTCCCCACTATAGAAAACATCCTCTCCACATCCACTCTATCTGTGTCCTCTGGTCCCAGACTCCCCCACTATAGGAAACATTCTCTACACATCCACTCTATCTGGGTGCTCTGGTCCTATACTCCCCACTATAGGAAACATCCTCTCCACATCCACTCTATCTGTGTCCTCTGGTCCTAGGCTCCCCCACTATAGGAAACATTCTCTCCACGTCCACTCTATCTGTGTCCTCTGGTCCTAGACTCCACGACTATAGGAAACATCCTCTCCACATCCACTCTATCTGTGTCCTCTGGTCCCAGAATCCCCCACTATAGGAAACATCCTCTCAACATCCACTCTATCTGTGTCCTCTGGTCCTAGACTCCCCCATTATAGGAAACATCCTCTCCACGTCAACTCTATCTGTGTCCTCTGGTCCTAGGCTCCCTCAATATAGGAAACATCCTCTCCACATCCACTCTGTCTGTGCCCTCTGGTCCTAGACTCCCCCACTACAGGAAACATCCTCTCCACGTCCACTCTATCTGTGTCCTCTGGTCCTAGACTCCCCCAGTATAGGAAACAACCTCTTCACATCCACTCTATCTGTGTCCTCTGGTCCCAGACTCCCCCAGTATAGGAAACAACCTCTCCACGTCGACTCTATCTGTGTCCTCTGGTCCTAGACTCCCGCACTATAGGAAACATCCTCTCCACATCCACTCTGTCTGTGCCCTCTGGTCCTAGACTCCCCCACTACAAGAAACATCCTCTCCACGTCCACTCTATCTGTGTCCTCTGGTCCCAGAATCCCCCACTATAGGAAACATCCTCTCAACATCCACTCTATCTGTGTCCTCTGGTCCTAGACTCCCCCATTATAGGAAACATCCTCTCCACGTCGACTCTATCTGTGTCCTCTGGTCCTAGACTCCCGCACTATAGGAAACATCCTCTCCACGTCCACTCTATCTGTGTCCTCTGGTCCTAGACTCCACCACTATAGGAAACATCCTCTCCACATCCACTCTATCTGTGTCCTCTGGTCCTAGACTCCCCCACTATAGGAAACATCCTCTCCACGTCCACTCTATCTGTGCCCCCTGGTACTAGACTCCCCCACTACAGGAATCATCCTCTCCACGTCCACTCTATCTGTGTCCTCTGGTCCTAGACTCTCCCCACTATAGGAAACATCCTCTCCACATCTACTCTATCTGTGTCATCTGGTCCTAGGCTCCCCCACTATAGGAAACATCCTCTCCACATCCACTCTATCTGTGTCCTCTGGTCCTAGACTCCCGCACTATAGGAAACATCCTCTCCACATCGACTCAATCTGTGTCCTCTGGTCCTAGGCTCCCCCACTATAGGAAACATTCTCTCCACATCCACACAATCTGTGCCCTCTGGTCCTAGACTCCCCACTATATAAAACATCCTCTCCACATCCACTCTATCTGTGTCCTCTGGTCCTAGGCTCCCCCAGTATAGGAAACATCCTCTCCACATCCACTCTATCTGTGTCCTCTGGTCCCAGACTCCCCCACTATAGGAAACATTCTCTACACATCCACTCTATCTGGGTCCTCTGGTCCTATACTCCCCACTATAGGAAACATCCTCTCAACATCCACTCTATCTGTGTCCTCTGGTCCTAGACTCCCCCATTATAGGAAACATCCTCTCCACGTCAACTCTATCTGTGTCCTCTGGTCCTAGGCTCCCTCAATATAGGAAACATCCTCTCCACATCCACTCTGTCTGTGCCCTCTGGTCCTAGACTCCCCCACTACAGGAAACATCCTCTCCACGTCCACTCTATCTGTGTCCTCTGGTCCTAGACTCCCCCAGTATAGGAAACAAACTCTTCACATCCACTCTATCTGTGTCCTCTGGTCCCAGACTCCGCCACTATAGGAAACATCCTCTCCACATCCACTCTGTGTCCTCTGGTCCTAGGCTCCCCCACTATAGGAAACATCCTCACAACATCCACTCTATCTGTGTCCACAGGTCCTAGACTCCGCCACTACAAGAAACATCCTCTCCACATCCACTCTATCAGTGTCCTCTGATCCTAGACTCCCCCACTACAGGAAACATCCTCTCCACATCCACTCTATCTCTGTCCTCTGATCCTAGACTCCCCCACTATAGGAAACATTCTCTCCACATCCACACAATCTGTGCACTCTGGTCCTAGACTCCCCACTATAGAAAACATCCTCTCCACATCCACTCTATCTGGGTCCTCTGGTCCTATACTCCCCACTATAGGAAACATCCTCTCCACATCCACTCTATCTGTGTCCACTGGTCCCAGACTCCCCCAGTATAGGAAACATCCTCTCCACGTCCACTCTATCTGTGCCCCCTGGTCCTAGACTCCCCCACTACAGGAACCATCCTCTCCACGTCCACTCTATCTGTGTCCTCTGGTCCTAGACTCTCCCCACTATAGGAAACATCCTCTCCACATCCACTCTATCGGTGTCCTCTGGTCCTAGGCTCCCCCACTATAGGAAACATTCTCTCCACGTCCACTCTATCTGTGTCCTCTGGTCCTAGACTCCACGACTATAGGAAACATCCTCTCCACATCCACTCTATCTGTGTCCTCTGGTCCCAGAATCCCCCTCTATAGGAAACATCCTCTCAACATCCACTCTATCTGTGTCCTCTGGTCCTAGACTCCCCCATTATAGGAAACATCCTCTCCACGTCGACTCTATCTGTGTCCTCTGGTCCTAGACTCCCGCACTATAGGAAACATCCTCTCCACATCCACTCTGTCTGTGCCCTCTGGTCCTAGACTCCCCCACTACAAGAAACATCCTCTCCACGTCCACTCTATCTGTGTCCTCTGGTCCCAGAATCCCCCACTATAGGAAACATCCTCTCAACATCCACTCTATCTGTGGTCCTAGACTCCCCCATTATAGGAAACATCCTCTCCACGTCGACTCTATCTGTGTCCTCTGGTCCTAGACTCCCGCACTATAGGAAACATCCTCTCCACGTCCACTCTATCTGTGTCCTCTGGTCCTAGACTCCACCACTATAGGAAACATCCTCTCCACATCCACTCTGTCTGTGCCCTCTGGTCCTAGACTCCCCCACTACAAGAAACATCCTCTCCACGTCCACTCTATCTGTGTCCTCTGGTCCCAGAATCCCCCACTATAGGAAACATCCTCTCAACATCCACTCTATCTGTGTCCTCTGGTCCTAGGCTCCCCCACTATAAGAAACATCCTCTCCACATCCACTCTATCTGTGTCCACAGGTCCTAGACTCCGCCACTATAGGAAACATTCTCTCCACATCCTCTCTATATGTGTGCTCTGGTCCTAGACTCCGCCACTATACGAAACATCCTCTCCACATCCACTCTGTGTCCTCTGGTCCTAGGCTCCCCCACTATAAGAAACATCCTCTCCACATCCACTCTATCTGTGTCCACAGGTCCTAGACTCCGCCACTACAAGAAACATCATCTCCACATCCACTCTAGCAGTGTCCTCTGATCCTAGACTCCCCCACTACAGGAAACATCCTCTCCACATCCACTCTATCTGTGTCCTCAAGTCCTAGGCTCCCCCACTATAGGAAACATTCTCTCCACATCCACACAATCTGTGTGCTCTGGTCCTAGACTCCGCCACTATAGGAAACATCCTCTCCACATCCACTCTGTGTCCTCTGGTCCTAGGCTCCCCCACTATAGGAAACATCCTCTCCACATCCACTCTATCTGTGTCCTCTGGTCCTAGGCTCCCCCAGTATAGGAAACATCCTCTCCACATCCACTCTATCTGTGTCCTCTGGTCCCAGACTCCCCCACTATAGGAAACATTCTCTACACATCCACTCTATCTGGGTGCTCTGGTCCTATACTCCCCACTATAGGAAACATCCTCTCCACATCCACTCTATCTGTGTCCTCTGGTGCTAGGCTCCCCCACTATAGGAAACATTCTCTCCACGTCGACTCTATCTGTGTCCTCTGGTCCTAGACTCCACGACTATAGGAAACATCCTCTCCACATCCACTCTATCTGTGTCCTCTGGTCCCAGAATCCCCCACTATAGGAAACATCCTCTCAACATCCACTCTATCTGTGTCCTCTGGTCCTAGACTCCCCCATTATAGGAAACATCCTCTCCACGTCAACTCTATCTGTGTCCTCTGGTCCTAGGCTCCCTCAATATAGGAAACATCCTCTCCACATCCACTCTGTCTATGCCCTCTGGTCCTAGACTCCCCCACTACAGGAAACATCCTCTCCACGTCCACTCTATCTGTGTCCTCTGGTCCTAGACTCCCCCAGTATAGGAAACAACCTCTTCACATCCACTCTATCTGTGTCCTCTGGTCCCAGACTCCCCCAGTATAGGAAACAACCTCTCCACGTCCACTCAATCTGTGTCCTCTGGTCCTAGACTCCCCCACTATAGGAAACATTCTCACCACATCCTCTCTATCTGTGTGCTCTGGTCCTAGACTCCGCCACTATAGGAAACATCCTCTCCACATCCACTCTGTGTCCTCTGGTCCTAGGCTCCCCCACTATAAGAAACATCCTCTCCACATCCACTCTATCTGTGTCCACAGGTCCTAGACTCCGCCACTACAAGAAACATCATCTCCACATCCACTCTAGCAGTGTCCTCTGATCCTAGACTCCCCCACTACAGGAAACACCCTCTCCACATCCACTCTATCTGTGTCCTCAAGTCCTAGGCTCCCCCTCTATAAGAAACATTCTCTCCACATCCACACAATCTGTGCCCTCTTGTCCTAGACTCCCCACTATAGAAAACATCCTCTCCACATCCACTCTATCTGTGTCCTCTGGTCCTAGGCTCCCCCAGTATAGGAAACATCCTCTCCACATCCACTCTATCTGTGTCCTCTGGTCCCAGACTCCCCCACTATAGGAAACATTCTCTACACATCCACTCTATCTGGGTGCTCTGGTCCTATACTCCCCACTATAGGAAACATCCTCTCCACATCCACTCTATCTGTGTCCTCTGGTCCTAGGCTCCCCCACTATAGGAAACATTCTCTCCACGTCCACTCTATCTGCGTCCTCTGGTCCTAGACTCCACGACTATAGGAAACATCCTCTCCACATCCACTCTATCTGTGTCCTCTGGTCCCAGAATCCCCCACTATAGGAAACATCCTCTCAACATCCACTCTATCTGTGTCCTCTGGTCCTAGACTCCCCCATTATAGGAAACATCCTCTCCACGTCGACTCTATCTGTGTCCTCTGGTCCTAGACTCCCGCACTATAGGAAACATCCTCTCCACATCCACTCTGTCTGTGCCCTCTGGTCCTAGACTCCCCCACTACAAGAAACATCCTCTCCACGTCCACTCTATCTGTGTCCTCTGGTCCCAGAATCCCCCACTATAGGAAACATCCTCTCAACATCCACTCTATCTGTGTCCTCTGGACCTAGACTCCCCCATTATAGGAAACATCCTCTCCACGTCGACTCTATCTGTGTCCTCTGGTCCTAGACTCCCGCACTATAGGAAACATCCTCTCCACGTCCACTCTATCTGTGTCCTCTGGTCCTAGACTCCACCACTATAGGAAACATCCTCTCCACATCCACTCTATCTGTGTCCTCTGGTCCTAGACTCCCCCACTATAGGAAACATCCTCTCTACGTCCACTCTATCTGTGCCCCCTGGTCCTAGACTCCCCCACTACAGGAATCATCCTCTCCACGTCCACTCTATCTGTGTCCTCTGGTCCTAGGCTCCCCCACTATAGGAAACATCCTCTCCACATCCACTCTATCTGTGTCCTCTGGTCCTAGACTCCCGCACTATAGGAAACATCCTCTCCACATCGACTCAATCTGTGTCCTCTGGTCCTAGGCTCCCTCAATATAGGAAACATCCTCTCCACATCCACTCTGTGTGTGCCCTCTGGTCCTAGACTCCCCCACTACAGGAAACATCCTCTCCACGTCCACTCTATCTGTGTCCTCTGGTCCTAGACTCCCCCAGTATAGGAAACAACCTCTTCACATCCACTCTATCTGTGTCCTCTGGTCCCAGACTCCCCCAGTATAGGAAACAACCTCTCCACGTCCACTCAATCTGTGTCCTCTGGTCCTAGACTCCCCCACTATAGGAAACATTCTCTCCACATCCTCTCTATCTGTGTGCTCTGGTCCTAGACTCCGCCACTATAGGAAACATCCTCTCCACATCCACTCTGTGTCCTCTGGTCCTAGGCTCCCCCACTATAGGAAACATCCTCTCCACATCCACTCTATCTGTGTCCACAGGTCCTAGACTCCGCCACTACAAGAAACATCCTCTCCTCATCCACTCTATCAGTGTCCTCTGATCCTAGACTCCCCCACTACAGGAAACATCCTCTCCACATCCACTCTATCTGTGTCCTCAAGTCCTAGGCTCTCCCACTATAGAAAACATCCTCTACACATCCACTCTATCTGGGTCCTCTGGTCCTATACTCCCCCAGTATAGAAAACATCCTCTCCACATCCACTCTATCTGTGTCCTCTGGTCCCAGACTCCCCCACTATAGGAAACATTCTCTACACATCCACTCTATCAGGGTCCTCTGGTCCTATACTCCCCACTATAGGAAACATCCTCTCAACATCCACTCTATCTGTGTCCTCTGGTCCTAGACTCCCCCATTATAGGAAACATCCTCTCCACGTCAACTCTATCTGTGTCCTCTGGTCCTAGGCTCCCTCAATATAGGAAACATCCTCTCCACATCCACTCTGTCTGTGCCCTCTGGTCCTAGACTCCCCCACTACAGGAAACATCCTCTCCACGTCCACTCTATCTGTGTCCTCTGGTCCTAGACTCCCCCAGTATAGGAAACAACCTCTTCACATCCACTCTCTCTGTGTCCTCTGGTCCCAGACTCCCCCAGTATAGGAAACAACTTCTCCACGTCCACTCAATCTGTGTCCTCTGGTCCTAGACTCCCCCACTATAGGAAACATTCTCTCCACATCCTCTCTATATGTGTGCTCTGGTCCTAGACTCCGCCACTATACGAAACATCCTCTCCACATCCACTCTGTGTCCTCTGGTCCTAGGCTCCCCCACTATAAGAAACATCCTCTCCACATCCACTCTATCTGTGTCCACAGGTCCTAGACTCCGCCACTACAAGAAACATCATCTCCACATCCACTCTAGCAGTGTCCTCTGATCCTAGACTCCCCCACTACAGGAAACATCCTCTCCACATCCACTCTATCTGTGTCCTCAAGTCCTAGGCTCCCCCACTATAGGAATCATTCTCTCCACATCCACACAATCTGTGCCCTCTGGTCCTAGACTCCCCACTATAGAAAACATCCTCTCCACATCCACTCTATCTGTGTCCTCTGGTCCTAGGCTCCCCCAGTATAGGAAACATCCTCTCCACATCCACTCTTTCTGTGTCCTCTGGTCCCAGACTCCCCCACTATAGGAAACATTCTCTACACATCCACTCTATCTGGGTGCTCTGGTCCTATACTCCCCTCTATAGGAAACATCCTCTCCACATCCACTCTATCTGTGTCCTCTGGTCCTAGGCTCCCCCACTATAGGAAACATTCTCTCCACGTCGACTCTATCTGTGTCCTCTGGTCCTAGACTCCACGACTATAGGAAACATCCTCTCCACATCCACTCTATCTGTGTCCTCTGGTCCCAGAATCCCCCACTATAGGAAACATCCTCTCAACATCCACTCTATCTGTGTCCTCTGGTCCTAGACTCCCCCATTATAGGAAACATCCTCTCCACGTCAACTCTATCTGTGTCCTCTGGTCCTAGGCTCCCTCAATATAGGAAACATCCTCTCCACATCCACTCTGTCTGTGCCCTCTGGTCCTAGACTCCCCCACTACAGGAAACATCCTCTCCACGTCCACTCTATCTGTGTCCTCTGGTCCATGACTCCCCCAGTATAGGAAACAACCTCTTCACATCCACTCTATCTGTGTCCTCTGGTCCCAGACTCCCCCAGTATAGGAAACAACCTCTCCACGTCCACTCAATCTGTGTCCTCTGGTCCTAGACTCCCCCACTATAGGAAACATTCTCTCCACATCCTCTCTATCTGTGTGCTCTGGTCCTAGACTCCGCCACTATAGGAAGCATCCTCTCCACATCCACTCTGTGTCCTCTGGTCCTAGGCTCCCCCACTATAAGAAACATCCTCTCCACATCCACTCTATCTGGGTCCTCTGGTCCTATACTCCCCACTATAGGAAACATCCTCTCAACATCCACTCTATCTGTGTCCTCTGGTCCTAGACTCCCCCATTATAGGAAACATCCTCTCCACGTCAACTCTATCTGTGTCCTCTGGTCCTAGGCTCCCTCAATATAGGAAACATCCTCTCCACATCCACTCTGTCTGTGCCCTCTGGTCCTAGACTCCCCCACTACAGGAAACATCCTCTCCACGTCCACTCTATCTGTGTCCTCTGGTCCTAGACTCCCCCAGTATAGGAAACAAACTCTTCACATCCACTCTATCTGTGTCCTCTGGTCCCAGACTCCGCCACTATAGGAAACATCCTCTCCACATCCACTCTGTGTCCTCTGGTCCTAGGCTCCCCCACTATAGGAAACATCCTCTCCACATCCACTCTATCTGTGTCCACAGGTCCTAGACTCCGCCACTACAAGAAACATCCTCTCCACATCCACTCTATCAGTGTCCTCTGATCCTAGACTCCCCCACTACAGGAAACATCCTCTCCACATCCACTCTATCTCTGTCCTCTGATCCTAGACTCCCCCACTATAGGAAACATTCTCTCCACATCCAGACAATCTGTGCACTCTGGTCCTAGACTCCCCACTATAGAAAACATCCTCTCCACATCCACTCTATCTGGGTCCTCTGGTCCTATACTCCCCACTATAGGAAACATCCTCTCCACATCCACTCTATCTGTGTCCACTGGTCCCAGACTCCCCCAGTTTAGGAAACATCCTCTCCACGTCCACTCTATCTGTGCCCCCTGGTCCTAGACTCCCCCACTACAGGAACCATCCTCTCCACGTCCACTCTATCTGTGTCCTCTGGTCCTAGACTCTCCCCACTATAGGAAACATCCTCTCCACATCCACTCTATCGGTGTCCTCTGGTCCTAGGCTCCCCCACTATAGGAAACATTCTCTCCACGTCCACTCTATCTGTGTCCTCTGGTCCTAGACTCCACGACTATAGGAAACATCCTCTCCACATCCACTCTATCTGTGTCCTCTGGTCCCAGAATTCCCCTCTATAGGAAACATCCTCTCAACATCCACTCTATCTGTGTCCTCTGGTCCTAGACTCCCCCATTATAGGAAACATCCTCTCCACGTCGACTCTATCTGTGTCCTCTGGTCCTAGACTCCCGCACTATAGGAAACATCCTCTCCACATCCACTCTGTCTGTGCCCTCTGGTCCTAGACTCCCCCACTACAAGAAACATCCTCTCCACGTCCACTCTATCTGTGTCCTCTGGTCCCAGAATCCCCCACTATAGGAAACATCCTCTCAACATCCACTCTATCTGTGGTCCTAGACTCCCCCATTATAGGAAACATCCTCTCCACGTCGACTCTATCTGTGTCCTCTGGTCCTAGACTCCCGCACTATAGGAAACATCCTCTCCACGTCCACTCTATCTGTGTCCTCTGGTCCTAGACTCCACCACTATAGGAAACATCCTCTCCACATCCACTCTGTCTGTGCCC
Organism: Hypanus sabinus; assembly: GCF_030144855.1. Classification (NCBI taxonomy): domain Eukaryota; kingdom Metazoa; phylum Chordata; class Chondrichthyes; order Myliobatiformes; family Dasyatidae; genus Hypanus; species Hypanus sabinus. Next base: position 31,161,747 of record NC_082736.1, on the reverse strand, counting down.
TCTGGTCCTAGACTCCCCCACTACAAGAAACATCCTCTCCACGTCCACTCTATCTGTGTCCTCTGGTCCCAGAATCCCCCACTATAGGAAACATCCTCTCAACATCCACTCTATCTGTGTCCTCTGGTCCTAGGCTCCCCCACTATAAGAAACATCCTCTCCACATCCACTCTATCTGTGTCCACAGGTCCTAGACTCCGCCACTATAGGAAACATTCTCTCCACATCCTCTCTATATGTGTGCTCTGGTCCTAGACTCCGCCACTATACGAAACATCCTCTCCACATCCACTCTGTGTCCTCTGGTCCTAGGCTCCCCCACTATAAGAAACATCCTCTCCACATCCACTCTATCTGTGTCCACAGGTCCTAGACTCCGCCACTACAAGAAACATCATCTCCACATCCACTCTAGCAGTGTCCTCTGATCCTAGACTCCCCCACTACAGGAAACATCCTCTCCACATCCACTCTATCTGTGTCCTCAAGTCCTAGGCTCCCCCACTATAGGAAACATTCTCTCCACATCCACACAATCTGTGTGCTCTGGTCCTAGACTCCGCCACTATAGGAAACATCCTCTCCACATCCACTCTGTGTCCTCTGGTCCTAGGCTCCCCCACTATAGGAAACATCCTCTCCACATCCACTCTATCTGTGTCCTCTGGTCCTAGGCTCCCCCAGTATAGGAAACATCCTCTCCACATCCACTCTATCTGTGTCCTCTGGTCCCAGACTCCCCCACTATAGGAAACATTCTCTACACATCCACTCTATCTGGGTGCTCTGGTCCTATACTCCCCACTATAGGAAACATCCTCTCCACATCCACTCTATCTGTGTCCTCTGGTCCTAGGCTCCCCCACTATAGGAAACATTCTCTCCACGTCGACTCTATCTGTGTCCTCTGGTCCTAGACTCCACGACTATAGGAAACATCCTCTCCACATCCACTCTATCTGTGTCCTCTGGTCCCAGAATCCCCCACTATAGGAAACATCCTCTCAACATCCACTCTATCTGTGTCCTCTGGTCCTAGACTCCCCCATTATAGGAAACATCCTCTCCACGTCAACTCTATCTGTGTCCTCTGGTCCTAGGCTCCCTCAATATAGGAAACATCCTCTCCACATCCACTCTGTCTGTGCCCTCTGGTCCTAGACTCCCCCACTACAGGAAACATCCTCTCCACGTCCACTCTATCTGTGTCCTCTGGTCCTAGACTCCCCCAGTATAGGAAACAAACTCTTCACATCCACTCTATCTGTGTCCTCTGGTCCCAGACTCCCCCAGTATAGGAAACAACCTCTCCACGTCCACTCAATCTCTGTCCTCTGGTCCTAGACTCCCCCACTATAGGAAACATTCTCACCACATCCTCTCTATCTGTGTGCTCTGGTCCTAGACTCCGCCACTATAGGAAACATCCTCTCCACATCCACTCTGTGTCCTCTGGTCCTAGGCTCCCCCACTATAAGAAACATCCTCTCCACATCCACTCTATCTGTGTCCACAGGTCCTAGACTCCGCCACTACAAGAAACATCATCTCCACATCCACTCTAGCAGTGTCCTCTGATCCTAGACTCCCCCACTACAGGAAACACCCTCTCCACATCCACTCTATCTGTGTCCTCAAGTCCTAGGCTCCCCCTCTATAAGAAACATTCTCTCCACATCCACACAATCTGTGCCCTCTTGTCCTAGACTCCCCACTATAGAAAACATCCTCTCCACATCCACTCTATCTGTGTCCTCTGGTCCTAGGCTCCCCCAGTATAGGAAACATCCTCTCCACATCCACTCTATCTGTGTCCTCTGGTCCCAGACTCCCCCACTATAGGAAACATTCTCTACACATCCACTCTATCTGGGTGCTCTGGTCCTATACTCCCCACTATAGGAAACATCCTCTCCACATCCACTCTATCTGTGTCCTCTGGACCTAGGCTCACCCACTATAGGAAACATTCTCTCCACGTCCACTCTATCTGCGTCCTCTGGTCCTAGACTCCACGACTATAGGAAACATCCTCTCCACATCCACTCTATCTGTGTCCTCTGGTCCCAGAATCCCCCACTATAGGAAACATCCTCTCAACATCAACTCTATCTGTGTCCTCTGGACCTAGACTCCCCCATTATAGGAAACATCCTCTCCACGTCGACTCTATCTGTGTCCTCTGGTCCTAGACTCCCGCACTATAGGAAACATCCTCTCCACGTCCACTCTATCTGTGTCCTCTGGTCCTAGACTCCACCACTATAGGAAACATCCTCTCCACATCCACTCTATCTGTGTCCTCTGGTCCTAGACTCCCCCACTATAGGAAACATCCTCTCTACGTCCACTCTATCTGTGCCCCCTGGTCCTAGACTCCCCCACTACAGGAATCATCCTCTCCACGTCCACTCTATCTGTGTCCTCTGGTCCTAGACTCTCCCCACTATAGGAAACATCCTCTCCACATCTACTCTATCTGTGTCATCTTGTCCTAGGCTCCCCCACTATAGGAAACATCCTCTCCACATCCACTCTATCTGTGTCCTCTGGTCCTAGACTCCCGCACTATAGGAAACATCCTCTCCACATCGACTCAATCTGTGTCCTCTGGTCCTAGGCTCCCTCAATATAGGAAACATCCTCTCCACATCCACTCTGTGTGTGCCCTCTGGTCCTAGACTCCCCCACTACAGGAAACATCCTCTCCACGTCCACTCTATCTGTGTCCTCTGGTCCTAGACTCCCCCAGTATAGGAAACAACCTCTTCACATCCACTCTATCTGTGTCCTCTGGTCCCAGACTCCCCCAGTATAGGAAACAACCTCTCCACGTCCACTCAATCTGTGTCCTCTGGTCCTAGACTCCCCCACTATAGGAAAGATTCTCTCCACATCCTCTCTATCTGTGTGCTCTGGTCCTAGACTCCGCCACTATAGGAAACATCCTCTCCACATCCACTCTGTGTCCTCTGGTCCTAGGCTCCCCCACTATAGGAAACATCCTCTCCACATCCACTCTATCTGTGTCCACAGGTCCTAGACTCCGCCACTACAAGAAACATCCTCTCCTCATCCACTCTATCAGTGTCCTCTGATCCTAGACTCCCCCACTACAGGAAACATCCTCTCCACATCCACTCTATCTGTGTCCTCAAGTCCTAGGCTCCCCCACTATAGAAAACATCCTCTACACATCCACTCTATCTGGGTCCTCTGGTCCTATACTCCCCCAGTATAGGAAACATCCTCTCCACATCCACTCTATCTGTGTCCTCTGGTCCCAGACTCCCCCACTATAGGAAACATTCTCTACACATCCACTCTATCAGGGTCCTCTGGTCCTATACTCCCCACTATAGGAAACATCCCCTCAACATCCACTCTATCTGTGTCCTCTGGTCCTAGACTCCCCCATTATAGGAAACATCCTCTCCACGTCAACTCTATCTGTGTCCTCTGGTCCTAGGCTCCCTCAATATAGGAAACATCCTCTCCACATCCACTCTGTCTGTGCCCTCTGGTCCTACACTCCCCCACTACAGGAAACATCCTCTCCACGTCCACTCTATCTGTGTCCTCTGGTCCTAGACTCCCCCAGTATAGGAAACAACCTCTTCACATCCACTCTCTCTGTGTCCTCTGATCCCAGACTCCCCCAGTATAGGAAACAACTTCTCCACGTCCACTCAATCTGTGTCCTCTGGTCCTAGACTCCCCCACTATAGGAAACATTCTCTCCACATCCTCTCTATATGTGTGCTCTAGTCCTAGACTCCGCCACTATACGAAACATCCTCTCCACATCCACTCTGTGTCCTCTGGTCCTAGGCTCCCCCACTATAAGAAACATCCTCTCCACATCCACTCTATCTGTGTCCACAGGTCCTAGACTCCGCCACTACAAGAAACATCATCTCCACATCCACTCTATCTGTGTCCTCAAGTCCTAGGCTCCCCCACTATAGGAATCATTCTCTCCACATCCACACAATCTGTGCCCTCTGGTCCTAGACTCCCCACTATAGAAAACATCCTCTCCACATCCACTCTATCTGTGTCCTCTGGTCCTAGGCTCCCCCAGTATAGGAAACATCCTCTCCACATCCACTCTATCTGTGTCCTCTGGTCCCAGACTCCCCCACTATAGGAAACATTCTCTACACATCCACTCTATCTGGGTGCTCTGGTCCTATACTCCCCTCTATAGGAAACATCCTCTCCACATCCACTCTATCTGTGTCCTCTGGTCCTAGGCTCCCCCACTATAGGAAACATTCTCTCCACGTCGACTCTATCTGTGTCCTCTGGTCCTAGACTCCACGACTATAGGAAACATCCTCTCCACATCCACTCTATCTGTGTCCTCTGGTCCCAGAATCCCCCACTATAGGAAACATCCTCTCAACATCCACTCTATCTGTGTCCTCTGGTCCTAGACTCCCCCATTATAGGAAACATCCTCTCCACGTCAACTCTATCTGTGTCCTCTGGTCCTAGGCTCCCTCAATATAGGAAACATCCTCTCCACATCCACTCTGTCTGTGCCCTCTGGTCCTAGACTCCCCCACTACAGGAAACATCCTCTCCACGTCCACTCTATCTGTGTCCTCTGGTCCTAGACTCCCCCAGTATAGGAAACAACCTCTTCACATCCACTCTATCTGTGTCCTCTGGTCCCAGACTCCCCCAGTATAGGAAACAACCTCTCCACGTCCACTCAATCTGTGTCCTCTGGTCCTAGACTCCCCCACTATAGGAAACATTCTCTCCACATCCTCTCTATCTGTGTGCTCTGGTCCTAGACTCCGCCACTATAGGAAGCATCCTCTCCACATCCACTCTGTGTCCTCTGGTCCTAGGCTCCCCCACTATAAGAAACATCCTCTCCACATCCACTCTATCTGTGTCCACAGGTCCTAGACTCCGCCACTACAAGAAACATCATCTCCACATCCACTCTAGCAGTGTCCTCTGATCCTAGACTCCCCCACTACAGGAAACACCCTCTCCACATCCACTCTATCTGTGTCCTCAAGTCCTAGGCTCCCCCTCTATAGGAAACATTCTCTCCACATCCAGACAATCTGTGCCCTCTTGTCCTAGACTCCCCACTATAGAAAACATCCTCTCCACATCCACTCTATCTGTGTCCTCTGGTCCCAGACTCCCCCACTATAGGAAACATTCTCTACACATCCACTCTATCTGGGTGCTCTGGTCCTATACTCCCCACTATAGGAAACATCCTCTCCACATCCACTCTATCTGTGTCCTCTGGTCCTAGGCTCCCCCACTATAGGAAACATTCTCTCCACGTCCACTCTATCTGTGTCCTCTGGTCCTAGGCTCCCCCAATATAGGAAACATTCTCTCCACGTCCACTCTATCTGTGTCCTCTGGTCCTAGACTCCACGACTATAGGAAACATCCTCTCCACATCCACTCTATCTGTGTCCTCTGGTCCCAGAATCCCCCACTATAGGAAACATCCTCTCAACATCCACTCTATCTGTGTCCTCTGGTCCTAGACTCCCCCATTATAGGAAACATCCTCTCCACGTCGACTCTATCTGTGTCCTCTGGTCCTAGACTCCCGCACTATAGGAAACATCCTCTCCACATCCACTCTGTCTGTGCCCTCTGGTCCTAGACTCCCCCACTACAAGAAACATCCTCTCCACGTCCACTCTATCTGTGTCCTCTGGTCCCAGAATCCCCCACTATAGGAAACATCCTCTCAACATCCGCTCTATCTGTGTGCTCTGGACCTAGACTCCCCCATTATAGGAAACATCCTCTCCACGTCGACTCTATCTGTGTCCTCTGGTCCTAGACTCCCGCACTATAGGAAACATCCTCTCCACGTCCACTCTATCTGTGTCCTCTGGTCCTAGACTCCACCACTATAGGAAACATCCTCTCCACATCCACTCTATCTGTGTCCTCTGGTCCTAGACTCCCCCACTATAGGAAACATCCTCTCTACGTCCACTCTATCTGTGCCCCCTGGTCCTAGACTCCCCCACTACAGGAATCATCCTCTCCACGTCCACTCTATCTGTGTCCTCTGGTCCTAGACTCTCCCCACTATAGGAAACATCCTCTCCACATCTACTCTATCTGTGTCATCTTGTCCTAGGCTCCCCCACTATAGGAAACATCCTCTCCACATCCACTCTATCTGTGTCCTCTGGTCCTAGACTCCCGCACTATAGGAAACATCCTCTCCACATCGACTCAATCTGTGTCCTCTGGTCCTAGGCTCCCTCAATATAGGAAACATCCTCTCCACATCCACTCTGTCTGTGCCCTCTGGTCCTAGACTCCCCCACTACAGGAAACATCCTCTCCACGTCCACTCTATCTGTGTCCTCTGGTCCTAGACTCCCCCAGTATAGGAAACAACCTCTTCACATCCACTCTATCTGTGTCCTCTGGTCCCAGACTCCCCCAGTATAGGAAACAACCTCTCCACGTCCACTCAATCTGTGTCCTCTGGTCCTAGACTCCCCCACTATAGGAAACATTCTCTCCACATCCTCTCTATCTGTGTGCTCTGGTCCTAGACTCCGCCACTATAGGAAACATCCTCTACACATCCACTCTGTGTCCTCTGGTCCTAGGCTCCCCCACTATAGGAAACATCCTCTCCACATCCACACTATCTGTGTCCACAGGTCCTAGACTCCGCCACTACAAGAAACATCCTCTCCACATCCACTCTATCAGTGTCCTCTGATCCTAGACTCCCCCACTACAGGAAACATCCTCTCCACATCCACTCTATCTGTGTCCTCAAGTCCTAGGCTCCCCCACTATAGGAAACATTCTCTCCACATCCACACAATCTGTGCACTCTGGTCCTAGACTCCCCACTATAGAAAACATCCTCTCCACATCCACTCTATCTGGGTCCTCTGGTCCTATACTCCCCACTATAGGAAACATCCTCTCCACATCCACTCTATCTGAGTCCACTGGTCCCAGACTCCCCCAGTATAGGAAACATCCTCTCCACGTCCACTCTATCTGTGTCCTCTGGTCCTAGACTCTCCCCACTATAGGAAACATCCTCTCCACATCCAGTCTATCTGTGTCCTCTGGTCCCAGGCTCCCCCACTATAGGAAACATCCTCTCCACATCCACTCTATCTGTGTCCTCTGGTCCTAGACTCCCGCACTATAGGAAACATCCTCTCCACATCGACTCTATCTGTGTCCTCTGGTCCTAGGCTCCCTCACTATAGGAAACATCCTCTCCACATCCACTCTGTCTGTGCCCTCTGGTCCTAGACTCCCCCACTACAGGAAACATCCTCTCCACGTCCACTCTATCTGTGTCCTCTGGTCCTAGACTCCCCCAGTATAAGAAACAACCTCTTCACATCCTCTCTATCTGTGTCCTCTGGTCCCAGACTCCCCCAGTATAGGAAACAACCTCCCCACGTCCACTCAGTCTGTGTCCTCTGGTCCTAGACACCCCCACTATAGGAAACATTCTCTCCTCATCCACTCTATCTGTGCCCTCTGGTCCTAGACTCCCCCACTAAATGAAACATCCTCTCCACATCCTCTCTATCTGTGTGCTCTGGTCCTAGACTCCGCCACTATAGGAAACATCCTCTCCACATCCACTCTATCAGTGTCCTCTGATCCTAGACTCCCCCACTACAGGAAACATCCTCTCCACATCCACTCTATCAGTGTCCTCTGGTCCTAGACTCCCCCACTAAATGAAACATCCTCTCCACATCCACTCTGTGTCCTCTGGTCCAAGACTCCCCCACTATAGGAAACATCCTCTCCACATCCACTCTGTGTCCTCTGGTCCTAGGCTCCCCCAGTATAGGAAACATCCTCTCCACATCCACTCTATCTGTGTCCTCTGGTCCCAGACTCCCCCACTATAGGAAACATTCTCTACACATCCACTCTATCTGGGTCCTCTGGTCCTATACTCCCCACTATAGGAAACATCCTCTCCACATCCACTCTATCTGTGTCCTCTGGTCCTAGACTCCCCCACTATAGGAAACATCCTCTCCACGTCCACTCTATCTGTGGCCCCTGGTCCTAGACTCCCCCACTACAGGAACCATCCTCTCCACGTCCACTCTATCTGTGTCCTCTGGTCCTAGACCCTCCCCACTATAGGAAACATCCTCTCCACATCCACTCTATCTGTGTCCTCTGGTCCCAGGCTCCCCCACTATAGGAAACATCCTCTCCACATCCACTCTATCTGTGTCCTCTGGTCCTAGACACCCGCACTATAGGAAACATCCTCTCCACATCGACTCTATCTGGGTCCTCTGGTCCTAGGCTCCCCCACTACAGGAAACATCCTCTCCACTTCCACTCTATCTGTGTCCTCAGGTCCTAGACTCCCCCAGTATAGGAAACAACCTCTTCACATCCACTCTATCTGTGTCCTCTGGTCCCAGACTCCCCCAGTATAGGAAACAACCTCTCCACGTCCACTCAATCTGTGTCCTCTGGTCCTAGACACCCCCACTATAGGAAGCATTCTCTCCACATCCACTCTATCTGTGCCCTCTTTTCCTAGACTGCCCCACTAAATGAAACATCCTCTCCACATCCACTCTGTGTCCTCTGGTCCAAGACTCCCCCACTATAGGAAACATCCTCTCCACATCCACTCTGTGTCCTCTGGTCCTAGGCTCCCCCACTATAGGAAACATCCTCTCCACATCCACTCTATCAGTGTCCTCTGATCCTAGACTCACCCACTACAGGAAACATCCTCTCCACGTCCACTCTATCTGTGTCCTCTGGTCCCAGAATCCCCCACTATAGAAAACATCCTCTCAACATCCACTCTATCTGTGTCCTCTGGTCCTAGACTCCCCCATTATAGGAAACATCCTCTCCACTTCGACTCCATCTGTGTCCTCTGGTCCTAGACTCCCGCACTATAGGAAACATCCTCTCCACGTACACTCTATCTGTGTCCTCTGGTCCTAGACTCCACCACTATAGGAAACATCCTCTCCACGTCCACTCTATCTGTGCCCCCTGGTCCTAGACTCCCCCAGTATAGGAACCATCCTCTCCACGTCCACTCTATCTGTGTCCTCTGGTCCTAGACTCTCCCCACTATAGGAAACATCCTCTCCACATCCACTCTATCTGTGTCCTCTGGTCCCAGGCTCCCCCACTATAGGAAACATCCTCTCCACATCCACTCTATCTGTGTCCTCTGGTCCTAGACTCCCGCACTGTAGGAAACATCCTCTCCACATTGACTCTATCTGTGTCCTCTGGTCCTAGGCTCCCTCACTATAGGAAACATCCTCTCCACATCCACTCTGTCTGTGCCCTCGGGTCCTAGACTCTCCCACTACAGGAAACATCCTCTCCACGTCCACTCTATCTGCGTCCTCTGGTCCTAGACTCCCCCAGTATAGGAAACAACCTCTTCACATCCACTCTATCTGTGTCCTCTGGTCCCAGACTCCCCCAGTATAGGAAACAACCTCTCCACGTCCACTCAATCTGTGTCCTCTGGTCCTAGACACCCCCACTATAGGAAACATTCTCTCCACATCCACTCTATCTGTGCCCTCTGGTCCTAGACTCCCCCACTAAATGAAACATCCGCTCTATCTGTGTGCTCTGGTCCTAGACTCCGCCACGAAAGGAAACATCCTCTCCACATCCACTCTGTGTCCTCTGGTCCTAGGCTCCCCCACTATAGGAAACATCCTCTCCACATCCACTCTATCAGTGTCCTCTGATCCTAGACTCCCCCACTACAGGAAACATCCTCTCCACATCCACTCTAACTGTGTCCTCTGGTCCTAGGCTCCCCCAGTATAGGAAACATCCTCTCCACATCCACTCTATCTGTGTCCTCTGGTCCTAGACTCCCCCACTATACGAAACATTCTCTACACATCCACTCTATCTGTGTCCTCTGGTCCTAGGCTCCCCCACTACAGGAAACATCCTCTCCACGTCCACTCTATCTGTGCCACCTGGTCCTAAACTCCCCCACTACAGGAAACATCCTCTCCACGTCCACTCTATCTGTGTCCTCTGCTCCTAGACTCCCCCACTATAGGAAACATTCTCTCCACATCCTCTCTATCTGTGTGCTCTGGTCCTAGACTCCGCCACTATAGGAAACATCCTCTCCACATCCACTCTTTGTCCTCTGGTCCTAGGCTCCCCCACTATAGGAAACATCCTCTCCACATCCACTGTATCTGTGTCCACAGGTCCTAGACTCCGCCACTACAAGAAACATCATCTCCACATCCACTCTATCTGTGTCCTCAAGTCCTAGGCTCCCTCACTATAGGAAACATCCTCTCCACATGCACTCTATCTGTGTCCTCTGGTCCCAGACTCCCCACTATAGGAAACATTCTCACCACATCCACTCTATCTGGGTCCTCTGGTCCTATACTCCCCACTATAGGAAACATCCTCTCCACATCCACTCTATCTGTGTCCTCTGGTCCTAGACTCCCCCACTACAGGAAACATCCTCTCCACGTCCACTCTATCTGTGCCCCCTGGTCCTAGACTCCCCCACTACAGGAACCATCCTCTCCACGTCCACTCTATCTGTGTCCTCTGGTCCTAGACTCTCCCCACTATAGGAAACATCCTCTCCACATCCACTCTATCTGTGTCCTCTGGTCCCAACCTCCCCCACTATAGGAAACATCCTCTCCACATCCACTCTATCTGTGTCCTCTGGTCCTAGACTCCCGCACTATAGGAAACATCCTCTCCACATGGACTCTATCTGTGTCCTCTGGTCCTAGGCTCCCTCACTATAAGAAACATCCTCTCCACATCCACTCTATCAGTGTCCTCTGATCCTAGACTCCCCCACTACAGGAAACATCCTCTCCACATCCACTCTATCTGAGTCCTCAAGTCCTAGGCTCCCCCACTATAGGAAACATTCTCTCCACATCCACACAATCTGTGCCCTCTGGTCCGAGACTCCCCACTATAGAAAACATCCTCTCCACATCCACTATCTGTGTCCTCTGGTCCTAGGCTCCCCCAGTATAGGAAACATCCTCTCCACATCCACTCTATCTGTGTCCTCAAGTCCTAGGCTCCCCCACTATAGGAAACATTCTCTCCACATCCACACAATCTGTGCCCTCTGGTCCTAGACTCCCCACTATAGAAAACATCCTCTCCACATCCACTCTATCTGTGTCCTCTGGTCCTAGGCTCCCCCAGTATAGGAAACATCCTCTCCACATCCACTCTATCTGTGCCCCCTGGTCCTAGACTCCCCCACTACAGGAATCATCCTCTCCACGTCCACTCTATCTGTGTCCTCTGGTCCTAGACTCCCGCACTATAGGAAACATCCTCTCCACATCGACTCTATCTGTGTCCTCTGGTCCTAGGCTCCCTCACTATAGGAAACATCCTCTCCACATCCACTCTGTCTGTGCCCTCTGGTCCTAGACTCCCCCACTACAGGAAACATCCTCTCCACGTCCACTCTATCTGTGTCCTCTGGTCCTAGACTCCACCAGTATAGGAAACAACCTCTTCACATCCACTCTATCTGTGTCCTCTGCTCCAAGACTCCCCCAGTATAGGAAACAACCTCTCCACGTCCACTCAATCTGTGTCCTCTGGTCCTAGACTCCCCCACTATAGGAAACATTCTCTCCACCTCCTCTCTATCTGTGTGCTCTGGTCCTAGACTCCGCCACTATAGGAAACATCCTCTCCACATCCACACAATCTGTGCCCTCTGGTCCTAGACTCCCCACTATAGAAAACATCCTCTACACATCCACTCTATCTGGGTCCTCTGGTCCTATACTCCCCACTATAGGAAACATCCTCTCCACATCCACTCTATCTGTGTCCACTGGTCCCAGACGCCCCCAGTATAGGAAACATCCTCTCCACATCCACACAATCTGTGCCCTCTGGTCCTAGACTCCCCACTATAGAAAACATCCTCTACACATCCACTCTATCTGGGTCCTCTGGTCCTATACTCCCCACTATAGGAAACATTCTCTCCACATCCACTCTATCTCTGTCCACTGGTCCCAGACGCCCCCAGTATAGGAAACATCCTCTCCACATCCACACAATCTGTGCCCTCTGGTCCTAGACTCCCCACTATAGGAAACATTCTCACCACGTCCACTCTATCTGGGTCCTCTGGTCCTATACTCCCCACTATAGGAAACATCCTCTCCACATCCAATCTATCTGTGTCCTCTGGTCCTAGACTCCCCCACTACAGGAAACATCCTCTCCACGTCCACTCTATCTGTGCCCCCTGGTCCTAGACTCCCCCACTACAGGAACCATCCTCTCCACGTCCACTCTATCTGTGTCCTCTGGTCCTAGACTCTCCCCACTATAGGAAACATCCTCTCCACATCCACTCTATCTGTGTCCTCTGGTCCCAACCTCCCACACTATAGGAAACATCCTCTCCACATCCACTCTATCTGTGTCCTCTGGTCCTAGACTCCCGCAGTATAGGAAACATCCTCTCCACATCGACTCTATCTGTGTCCTCTGGTCCGAGGCTCCCCACTATAGAAAACATTCTCTACACATCCACTCTATCTGGGTCCTCTGGTCCTATACTCCCCACTATAGGAAACATCCTCTCCACATCCACTCTATCTGTGTCCTCTGGTCCTAGACTCCCCCACTATAGGAAACATCCTCTCCACGTCCACTCTATCTGTGCCCCCTGGTCCTAGACTCCCCCACTACAGGAACCATCCTCTACACATCCACTCTATCTGGGTCCTCTGGTCCTATACTCCCCACTATAGGAAACATCCTCTCCACATCCACTCTATCTGTGTCCACTGGTCCCAGACGCCCCCAGTATAGGAAACATCCTCTCCACATCCACACAATCTGTGCCCTCTGGTCCTAGACTCCCCACTATAGAAAACATCCTCTACACATCCACTCTATCTGGGTCCTCTGGTCCTATACTCCCCACTATAGGAAACATTCTCTCCACATCCACTCTATCTCTGTCCACTGGTCCCAGACGCCCCCAGTATAGGAAACATCCTCTCCACATCCACACAATCTGTGCCCTCTGGTCCTAGACTCCCCACTATAGGAAACATTCTCACCACGTCCACTCTATCTGGGTCCTCTGGTCCTATACTCCCCACTATAGGAAACATCCTCTCCACATCCAATCTATCTGTGTCCTCTGGTCCTAGACTCCCCCACTACAGGAAACATCCTCTCCACGTCCACTCTATCTGTGCCCCCTGGTCCTAGACTCCCCCACTACAGGAACCATCCTCTCCACGTCCACTCTATCTGTGTCCTCTGGTCCTAGACTCTCCCCACTATAGGAAACATCCTCTCCACATCCACTCTATCTGGGTCCTCTGGTCCTATACTCCCCACTATAGGAAACATCCTCTCCACGTCCACTCTATCTGTGCCACCTGGTCCTAAACTCCCCCACTACAGGAAACATCCTCTCCACGTCCACTCTATCTGTGTCCTCTGCTCCTAGACTCCCCCACTATAGGAAACATTCTCTCCACATCCTCTCTATCTGTGTGCTCTGGTCCTAGACTCCGCCACTATAGGAAACATCCTCTCCACATCCACTCTTTGTCCTCTGGTCCTAGGCTCCCCCACTATAGGAAACATCCTCTCCACATCCACTCTATCTGTGTCCACAGGTCCTAGACTCCGCCACTACAAGAAACATCATCTCCACATCCACTCTATCTGTGTCCTCAAGTCCTAGGCTCCCCACTATAGAAAACATCCTCTACACATCCACTCTATCTGGGTCCTCTGGTCCTATACTCCCCACTATAGGAAACATTCTCTCCACATCCACTCTATCTCTGTCCACTGGTCCCAGACGCCCCCAGTATAGGAAACATCCTCTCCACATCCACACAATCTGTGCCCTCTGGTCCTAGACTCCCCACTATAGGAAACATTCTCACCACGTCCACTCTATCTGGGTCCTCTGGTCCTATACTCCCCACTATAGGAAACATCCTCTCCACATCCAATCTATCTGTGTCCTCTGGTCCTAGACTCCCCCACTACAGGAAACATCCTCTCCACGTCCACTCTATCTGTGCCCCCTGGTCCTAGACTCCCCCACTACAGGAACCATCCTCTCCACGTCCACTCTATCTGTGTCCTCTGGTCCTAGACTCTCCCCACTATAGGAAACATCCTCTCCACATCCACTCTATCTGTGTCCTCTGGTCCCAACCTCCCACACTATAGGAAACATCCTCTCCACATCCACTCTATCTGTGTCCTCTGGTCCTAGACTCCCGCAGTATAGGAAACATCCTCTCCACATCGACTCTATCTGTGTCCTCTGGTCCGAGGCTCCCCACTATAGAAAACATTCTCTACACATCCACTCTATCTGGGTCCTCTGGTCCTATACTCCCCACTATAGGAAACATCCTCTCCACATCCACTCTATCTGTGTCCTCTGGTCCTAGACTCCCCCACTATAGGAAACATCCTCTCCACGTCCACTCTATCTGTGCCCCCTGGTCCTAGACTCCCCCACTACAGGAACCATCCTCTACACATCCACTCTATCTGGGTCCTCTGGTCCTATACTCCCCACTATAGGAAACATCCTCTCCACATCCACTCTATCTGTGTCCACTGGTCCCAGACGCCCCCAGTATAGGAAACATCCTCTCCACATCCACACAATCTGTGCCCTCTGGTCCTAGACTCCCCACTATAGAAAACATCCTCTACACATCCACTCTATCTGGGTCCTCTGGTCCTATACTCCCCACTATAGGAAACATTCTCTCCACATCCACTCTATCTCTGTCCACTGGTCCCAGACGCCCCCAGTATAGGAAACATCCTCTCCACATCCACACAATCTGTGCCCTCTGGTCCTAGACTCCCCACTATAGGAAACATTCTCACCACGTCCACTCTATCTGGGTCCTCTGGTCCTATACTCCCCACTATAGGAAACATCCTCTCCACATCCAATCTATCTGTGTCCTCTGGTCCTAGACTCCCCCACTACAGGAAACATCCTCTCCACGTCCACTCTATCTGTGCCCCCTGGTCCTAGACTCCCCCACTACAGGAACCATCCTCTCCACGTCCACTCTATCTGTGTCCTCTGGTCCTAGACTCTCCCCACTATAGGAAACATCCTCTCCACATCCACTCTATCTGTGTCCTCTGGTCCCAACCTCCCACACTATAGGAAACATCCTCTCCACATCCACTCTATCTGTGTCCTCTGGTCCTAGACTCCCGCAGTATAGGAAACATCCTCTCCACATCGACTCTATCTGTGTCCTCTGGTCCGAGGCTCCCCACTATAGAAAACATTCTCTACACATCCACTCTATCTGGGTCCTCTGGTCCTATACTCCCCACTATAGGAAACATCCTCTCCACATCCACTCTATCTGTGTCCTCTGGTCCTAGACTCCCCCACTATAGGAAACATCCTCTCCACGTCCACTCTATCTGTGCCCCCTGGTCCTAGACTCCCCCACTACAGGAACCATCCTCTCCACATCCACTCTATCTGTGTCCTCTGGTCCTAGACTCTCCCCACTATAGGAAACATCCTCTCCACATCCACTCTGTGTCCTCTGGTCCTAGGCTCTCCCACTATAGGAAACATCCTCTCCACATCCACTCTGTCTGTGCCCTCTGGTCCTAGACTCCCCCACTACAGGAAACATCCTCTCCACGTCCACTCTATCTGTGTCCTCTGGTCCTAGACTCCCCCATTATAGGAAACATCCTCTCCACGTCGACTCTATCTGTGTCCTCTGGTCCTAGACTCCCGCACTATAGGAAACATCCTCTCCATGTCCACTCTATCTGTGTCCTCTGGTCCTAGACTCCACCACTATAGGAAACATCCTCTCCACATCCACTCTATCTGTGTCCTCTGGTCCTAGACTCCCCCACTACAGGAAACATGCTCTCCACGTCCACTCTATCTGTGCCCCCTGGTCCTAGACTCCCCCACTACAGGAATCATCCTCTCCACGTCCACTCTATCTGTGTCCTCTGGTCCTAGACTCTCCCCACTATAGGAAACATCCTCTCCACATCTACTCTATCTGTGTCCTCTGGTCCTAGGCTCCCCCACTATAGGAAACATCCTCTCCACATCCACTCTATCTGTGTCCTCTGGTCCTAGACTCCCGCACTATAGGAAACATCCTCTCCACGTCCACTCTATCTGTGTCCTCTGGTCCCAGAATCCCCCACTATAGGAAACATCCTCTCAACATCCACTCTATCTGTGTCCTCTGGTCCTAGACTCCCCCACTATAGGAAACATCCTCTCCACGTCCACTCTATCTGTGCCTCCTGGTCCTAGACTCCCTCACTACAGGAATCATCCTCTCCACGTCCACTCTATCTGTGTCCTCTGGTCCTAGACTCCCCCAGTATAGGAAACATCCTCTCCACATCCACTCTGTGTCCACAGGTCCTAGACTCCGCCACTACAAGAAACATCCTCTCCACATCCACTCTATCAGTGTCCTCTGATCCTAGACTCCCCCACTACAGGAAACATCCTCTCCACATCCACTCTATCTGTGTCCTCAAGTCCTAGGCTCCCCCACTATAGGAAACATTCTCTCCACATCCACACAATCTGTGCCCTCTGGTCCTAGACTCCCCACTATAGAAAACATCCTCTACACATCCACTCTATCTGGGTCCTCTGGTCCTATACTCCCCAGTATAGGAAACATCCTCTCCACATCCACTCTATCTGTCTCCACTGGTCCCAGACTCCCCCAGTATAGGAAACATCCTCTCCACATCCACACAGTCTGGGCCCTCTGGTGCTAGACTCCCCACTATAGGAAACATCCTCTCCACATCCAATCTATCTGTGTGCTCTGGTCCCAGACTCGCCCAGTATAGGAAACATCCTCTCCACATCCACTCTATCTGTGTCCTCTGGTCCCAGACTCCCCACTATAGGAAACATTCTCTCCACATCCTCTCTATCTGTGTGCTCTGGTCCTAGACTCCGCCACTATAGGAAACATCCTCTCCACATCCACTCTATCTGTGTCCTCTGGTCCCAGAATCCCCACTATAGGAAACATTCTCACCACATCCACTCTATCTGGGTCCTCTGGTCCTATACTCCCCACTATAGGAAACATCCTCTCCACATCCACTCTATCTGTGTCCTCTGGTCCTAGACTCCCCCACTACAGGAAACATCCTCTCCACGTCCACTCTATCTGTGCCCCCTGGTCCTAGACTCCCCCACTACAGGAACCATCCTCTCCACGTCCACTCTATCTGTGTCCTCTGGTCCTAGACTCTCCCCACTATAGGAAACATCCTCTCCACATCCACTCTATCTGTGTCCTCTGGTCCCAACCTCCCCCACTATAGGAAACATCCTCTCCACATCCACTCTATCTGTGTCCTCTGGTCCTAGACTCCCGCACTATAGGAAACATCCTCTCCACATCGACTCTATCTGTGTCCTCTGGTCCGAGGCTCCCTCACTATAGGAAACATCCTCTCCACATCCACTCTATCTGTGTCCTCAAGTCCTAGGCTCCCCCACTATAGGAAACATTCTCTCCACATCCACACAATCTGTGCCCTCTGGTCCGAGACTCCCCACTATAGAAAACATCCTCTCCACATCCACTCTATCTGTGTCCTCTGGTCCTAGGCTCCCCCAGTATAGGAAACATCCTCTCCACATCCACTCTATCTGTGTCCTCTGGTCCCAGACTCCCCCACTATAGGAAACATTCTCTACACATCCACTCTATCTGGGTCCTCTGGTCCTATACTCCCCACTATAGGAAACATCCTCTCCACATCCACTCTATCTGTGCCCTCTGGTCCTAGACTCCCCCACTATAGGAAACATCCTCTCCACGTCCACTCTATCTGTGCCCCCTGGTCCTAGACTCCCCCACTACAGGAACCATCCTCTCCACATCCACTCTATCTGTGTCCTCTGGTCCTAGACTCTCCCCACTATAGGAAACATCCTCTCCACATCCACTCTGTGTCCTCTGGTCCTAGGCTCTCCCACTATAGGAAACATCCTCTCCACATCCACTCTGTCTGTGCCCTCTGGTCCTAGACTCCCCCACTACAGGAAACATCCTCTCCACGTCCACTCTATCTGTGTCCTCTGGTCCTAGACTCCCCCATTATAGGAAACATCCTCTCCACGTCGACTCTATCTGTGTCCTCTGGTCCTAGACTCCCGCACTATAGGAAACATCCTCTCCATGTCCACTCTATCTGTGTCCTCTGGTCCTAGACTCCACCACTATAGGAAACATCCTCTCCACATCCACTCTATCTGTGTCCTCTGGTCCTAGACTCCCCCACTATAGGAAACATCCTCTCCACGTCCACTCTATCTGTGCCCCCTGGTCCTAGACTCCCCCACTACAGGAATCATCCTCTCCACGTCCACTCTATCTGTGTCCTCTGGTCCTAGACTCTCCCCACTATAGGAAACATCCTCTCCACATCTACTCTATCTGTGTCCTCTGGTCCTAGGCTCCCCCACTATAGGAAACATCCTCTCCACATCCACTCTATCTGTGTCCTCTGGTCCTAGACTCCCGCACTATAGGAAACATCCTCTCCACGTCCACTCTATCTGTGTCCTCTGGTCCAGAATCCCCCACTATAGGAAACATCCTCTCAACATCCACTCTATCTGTGTCCTCTGGTCCTAGACTCCCCCACTATAGGAAACATCCTCTCCACGTCCACTCTATCTGTGCCTCCTGGTCCTAGACTCCCTCACTACAGGAATCATCCTCTCCACGTCCACTCTATCTGTGTCCTCTGGTCCTAGACTCTCCCCACTATAGGAAACATCCTCTCCACATCCACTCTATCTGTGTCCTCTGGTCCTAGACTCCCGCACTATAGGAAACATCCTCTCCACATCGACTCTATCTGTGTCCTCTGGTCCTAGGCTCCCTCACTATAGGAAACATCCTCTCCACGTCCACTCTATCTGTGTCCTCTGGTCCTAGACTCCCCCAGTATAGGAAACATCCTCTCCACATCCACTCTGTGTCCACAGGTCCTAGACTCCGCCACTACAAGAAACATCCTCTCCACATCCACTCTATCTGTGTCCTCAAGTCCTAGGCTCCCCCACTATAGGAAACATTCTCTCCACATCCACACAATCTGTGCCCTCTGGTCCTAGACTCCCCACAATAGAAAACATCCTCTACACATCCACTCTATCTGGGTCCTCTGGTCCTATACTCCCCAGTATAGGAAACATCCTCTCCACATCCACTCTATCTGTGTCCACTGGTCCCAGACTCACCCAGTATAGGAAACATCCTCTCCACATCCACACAGTCTGTGCCCTCTGGTGCTAGACTCCCCACTATAGGAAACATCCTCTCCACATCCACTCTATCTGTGTGCTCTGGTCCCAGACTCCCCAGTATAGGAAACATCCTCTCCACATCCACTTTATCTGTGTCCTCTGGTCCCAGACTCCCCACTATAGGAAACATTCTCACCACATCCACTCTATCTGGGTCCTCTGGTCCTATACTCCCCACTATAGGAAACATCCTCTCCACATCCACACAGTCTGTGCCCTCTGGTGCTAGACTCCCCACTATAGGAAACATCCTCTCCACGTCCACTCTATCTGTGCCCCCTGGTCCTAGACTCCCCCACTACAGGAACCATCCTCTCCACGTCCACTCTATCTGTGTCCTCTGGTCCTAGACTCTCCCCACTATAGGAAACATCCTCTCCACATCCACTCTATCTGTGTCCTCTGGTCCCAGGCTCCCCCACTATAGGAAACATCCTCTCCACATCCACTCTATCTGTGTCCTCTGGTCCTAGACTCCCGCACTATAGGAAACATCCTCTCCACATCGACTCTATCTGTGTCCTCTGGTCCTAGGCTCCCTCACTATAGGAAACATCCTCTCCATATCCACTCTGTCTGTGCCCTCTGGTCCTAGAATCCCCCACTACAGGAAACATCCTCTCCACGTCCACTCTAACTGTGTCCTCTGGTCCTAGACTCACCCAGTATAGGAAACAACCTCTTCACATCCACTCTATCTGTGTCCTCTGGTCCCAGACTCCCCCAGTATAGGAAACAACCTCTCCACGTCCACTCAATCTGTGTCCTCTGGTCCTAGACACCCCCACTATAGGAAACATTCTCTCCACATCCACTCTATCTGTGCCCTCTGGTCCTAGACTCCCCCACTAAATGAAACATCCTCTCCACATCCTCTCTATCTGTGTGCTCTGGTCCTAGACTCCGCCACTATAGGAAACATTCTCTCCACATGCACTCTGTGTCCTCTGGTCCTAGGCTCCCCCACTACAGGAACCATCCTCTCCACGTCCACTCTATCTGTGTCCTCTGGTCCTAGACTCTCCCCACTATAGGAAACATCCTCTCCACATCCACTCTATCTGTGTCCTCTGGTCCCAACCTCCCCCACTATAGGAAACATCCTCTCCACATCCACTCTATCTGTGTCCTCTGGTCCTAGACTCCCGCACTATAGGAAACATCCTCTCCACATCGACTCTATCTGTGTCCTCTGGTCCGAGGCTCCCTCACTATAGGAAACATCCTCTCCACATCCACTCTATCTGTGTCCTCAAGTCCTAGGCTCCCCCACTATAGGAAACATTCTCTCCACATCCACACAATCTGTGCCCTCTGGTCCGAGACTCCCCACTATAGAAAACATCCTCTCCACATCCACTCTATCTGTGTCCTCTGGTCCTCGGCTCCCCCAGTATAGGAAACATCCTCTCCACATCCACTCTATCTGTGTCCTCTGGTCCCAGACTCCCCCACTATAGGAAACATTCTCTACACATCCACTCTATCTGGGTCCCCTGGTCCTATACTCCCCACTATAGGAAACATCCTCTCCACATCAACTCTATCTGTGTCCTCTGGTCCTAGACTCCCCCACTATAGGAAACATCCTCTCCACGTCCACTCTATCTGTGCCCCCTGGTCCTAGACTCCCCCACTACAGGAACCATCCTCTCCACATCCACTCTATCTGTGTCCTCTGGTCCTAGACTCTCCCCACTATAGGAAACATCCTCTCCACATCCACTCTGTGTCCTCTGGTCCTAGGCTCTCCCACTATAGGAAACATCCTCTCCACATCCACTCTGTCTGTGCCCTCTGGTCCTAGACTCCCCCACTACAGGAAACATCCTCTCCACGTCCACTCTATCTGTGTCCTCTGGTCCTAGACTCCCCCATTATAGGAAACATCCTCTCCACGTCGACTCTATCTGTGTCCTCTGGTCCTAGACTCCCGCACTATAGGAAACATCCTCTCCATGTCCACTCTATCTGTGTCCTCTGGTCCTAGACTCCACCACTATAGGAAACATCCTCTCCACTTCCACTCTATCTGTGTCCTCTGGTCCTAGACTCCCCCACTATAGGAAACATCCTCTCCACGTCCACTCTATCTGTGCCCCCTGGTCCTAGACTCCCCCACTACAGGAATCATCCTCTCCACGTCCACTCTATCTGTGTCCTCTGGTCCTAGACTCTCCCCACTATAGGAAACATCCTCTCCACATCTACTCTATCTGTGTCCTCTGGTCCTAGGCTCCCCACTATAGGAAACATCCTCTCCACATCCACTCTAGCTGTGTCCTCTGGTCCTAGACTCCCCCAGTATAGGAAACATCCTCTCCACATCCACTCTGTGTCCACAGGTCCTAGACTCCGCCACTACAAGAAACATCCTCTCCACATCCACTCTATCAGTGTCCTCTGATCCTAGACTCCCCACTACAGGAAACATCCTCTCCACATCCACTCTATCTGTGTCCTCAAGTCCTAGGCTCCCCCACTATAGGAAACATTCTCTCCACATCCACACAATCTGTGCCCTCTGGTCCTAGACTCCCCACTATAGAAAACATCCTCTACACATCCACTCTATCTGGGTCCTCTGGTCCTATACTCCCCAGTATAGGAAACATCCTCTCCACATCCACTCTATCTGTGTCCACTGGTCCCAGACTCCCCAGTATAGGAAACATCCTCTGCACATCCACACAGTCTGTGCCCTCTGGTGCTAGACTCCCCACTATAGGAAACATCCTCTCCACATCCACTCTATCTGTGTGCTCTGGTCCCAGACTCCCCCAGTATAGGAAACATCCTCTCCACATCCACTCTATCTGTGTCCTCTGGTCCCAGACTCCCACTATAGGAAACATTCTCACCACACCCACTCTATCTGGGTCCTCTGGTCCTATACTCCCCACTATAGGAAACATCCTCTCCACAACCACACAGTCTGTGCCCTCTGGTGCTAGACTGCCCACTATAGGAAACATCCTCTCCACGTCCACTCTATCTGTGCCCCTGGTCCTAGACTCCCCCACTACAGGAACCATCCTCTCCACGTCCATTCTATCTGTGTCCTCTGGTCCTAGACTCTCCCCACTATAGGAAACATCCTCTCCACATCCACTCTATCTGTGTCCTCTGGTCCCAGGCTCGCCCACTATAGGAAACATCCTCTCCACATCCACTCTATCTGTGTCCTCTGGTCCTAGACTCCCGCACTATAGGAAACATCCTCTCCACATCGACTCTATCTGTGTCCTCTGGTCCTAGGCTCCCTCACTATAGGAAACATCCTCTCCACATCCACTCTGTCTGTGCCCTCTGGTCCTAGAATCCCCCACTACAGGAAACATCCTCTCCACGTCCACTCTATCTGTGTCCTCTGGTCCTAGACTCCCCCAGTATAGGAAACAACCTCTTCACATCCACTCTATCTGTGTCCTCTGGTCCAGACTCCCCCAGTATAGGAAACAACCTCTCCACGTCCACTCAATCTGTGTCCTCTGGTCCTAGACACCCCCACTATAGGAAACATTCTCTCCACATCCACTCTATCTGTGCCCTCTGGTCCTAGACTCCCCCACTAAATGAAACATCCTCTCCACATCCTCTCTATCTGTGTGCTCTGGTCCTAGACTCCGCCACTATAGGAAACATTCTCTCCACATCCACTCTGTGTCCTCTGGTCCTAGGCTCCCCCACTACAGGAACCATCCTCTCCACGTCCACTCTATCTGTGTCCTCTGGTCGTAGACTCTCCCCACTATAGGAAACATCCTCTCCACATCCACTCTATCTGTGTCCTCTGGTCCCAACCTCCCCCACTATAGGAAACATCCTCTCCACATCCACTCTATCTGTGTCCTCTGGTCCTAGACTCGCGAACTATAGGAAACATCCTCTCCACATCGACTCTATCTGTGTCCTCTGGTCCGAGGTTCCCTCACTATAGGAAACATCCTCTCCACATCCACTCTATCTGTGTCCTCAAGTCCTAGGCTCCCCACTATAGGAAACATTCTCTCCACATCCACACAATCTGTGCCCTCTGGTCCGAGACTCCCACTATAGAAAACATCCTCCACATCCACTCTATCTGTGTCCTCTGGTCCTAGGCTCCCCAGTATAGGAAACATCCTCTCCACATCCACTCTATCTGTGTCCTCTGGTCCCAGACTCCCCCACTATAGGAAACATTCTCTGCACATCCACTCTATCTGGGTCCTCTGGTCCTAGACTCTCCCCACTATAGGAAACATCCTCTCCACATCCACTCTGTGTCCTCTGGTCCTAGGCTCTCCCACTATAGGAAACATCCTCTCCACATCCACTCTGTCTGTGCCCTCTGGTCCTAGACTCCCCCACTACAGGAAACATCCTCTCCACGTCCACTCTATCTGTGTCCTCTGGTCCTAGACTCCCCATTATAGGAAACATCCTCTCCACGTCGACTCTATCTGTGTCCTCTGGTCCTAGACTCTCCCCACTATAGGAAACATCCTCTCCACATCCACTCTATCTGTGTCCTCTGGTCCCAGGCTCCCCCACTATAGGAAACATCCTCTCCACATCCACTCTATCTGTGTCCTCTGGTCCTAGACTCCACACTATAGGAAACATCCTCTCCACATCGACTCTATCTGGGTCCTCTGGTCCTAGACTCCCCAGTATAGGAAACAACCTCTTCACATCCACTCTATCTGTGTCCTCTGGTCCCAGACTCCCCCAGTATAGGAAACAACCTCGCCACGTCCACTCAATCTGTGTCCTCTGGTCCTAGACACCCCCACTATAGGAAACATTCTCTCCACATCCACTCTATCTGTGCCCTCTGGTCCTAGACTCCCCCACTAAATGAAACATCCTCTCCACATCCTCTCTATCTGTGTGCTCTGGTCCTATACTCC